>NW_014575289.1:0-107212 GCF_000527765.1 Bipolaris victoriae FI3
CTAGGAGAGAGAGATAAAGATTAAATTAATCTAATCTTATAGTTATAATCGTCTCTACTCTCTATCTACTAGTTATTCTACCTCTATATATACTAGCTGCTCTAGATTCTANAAGAATCTATCTTAGTNATAGATTNCGTAATAGATAGATAGATTAGATTAGAGATTAATAGATTATTTAGATCGTTAAGATTAGAGTATAATATTAACTTAGGTTAGGGATTAGTATTGTCCTAATATAGGTTAGAGATTAATAGATTAATTTCATTAGAGATTAGCTAAATAGCTTAGATCTCTAATAATATAGAGATCTAATAACTAGCCTACCTAAGATTACTTATAACGTCTTCTATAATATACACTTCTAGGCTACTACTCTTAGCGCTATCTAAGAAGCTACTAAGTAATTTCTAATTAGTTTTTTTAAAGATATATATTTATTTATACTTTTTCTCTATTTACTATACTAATATTATAAAATTATAATAAAAATAATATTTATACTAAGAGAGTTCTAATTTATTAGAGAGATAAAAGCTTAGCTAAGTACTATATAAATAAGTACTACTATAGACTATTATAATTCTAATAGTTAGTTACTTATTATAGATAATAATATAATAAATAAATATCTCTATTAAGTCTTACTATGTTTTATTATATATAATAAATATTTATAATAAATAAAGTCTCTATTATATATTTAGGCTTCTTAATTAGTAGACTTATTATCTTCTAATTATTAATACCTATCTTTTAAAGTAACTCTTAAACTATAATTATTATACTACTAAATAGCTTTTTATTATAAGCTATATATATAACGGCTTAGCATGTGTTCCTATAAATATCTAAATAGTATCTAAACTAGAGTATAATTTAGCCTAGTAGAAAAAACAACTATATAAACCTAATCTCTATAATAGCTTATTAAGTAGATTTTTAATATTCTTTTATATAAGGTCTATTAGTATCTATTTAAATAAAGCCTTATTTAATATTCTACGCACTTCTATATACCTCTAAGTAATATTACTACTAATACTAATCTAAGTAGTCTTATCTACGCCGTTATAATATACTAGTAAATAAGTAGTAGTAAATATAAAGAAAGGTTACTAGAAGTTAGATAGAGATAGAGTAGAGTCTTATATAATTATAACTTAACCTCTATCTTTATCTAATCTTAGTACTAAGATTAGATAAAGGTATAGTAGAGTTATATAGGCTATATAGGTTAGATAGAGATAGAGTTTCTAAGAGTTAGATAGAGATAGAGGTTAAGATCTTATATAATCGCTACTCTACTCTATCTCTATCTAACTTAGGCTAGTAAATAGGTCTCTACCTTAGAATCGTTTTTCTTAATTATCTCTACTAATACTTACCTTATTAGAAAGTTTAGTACTTTATTTTATAGCCCTTAATCTAAGCTCTATTTTTATTCCATATAATAGTAGGCTAGCTCTAATAGGTAAGAAGATATCTAGTAACCCGTTGTGCTAAGAGTCGGGTCTCTACATTTTACTCTAATCTTAAATAACGTCTTACCTATTTAGGTTAGCCTACTACTATTCTAGATAGAATTAAAGCTCTAACTTAGGGCTATAAAATAAGGTACTAAACTTCCTAATTAGGTAAGAATTAGTAGAGCTATTTAAGAAAAAGCGATTCTAAGGTAGAGACCTAACTCGCCAGCCTAACCTAACTCTTAGTAACTCTACCTCTACTTAACCTCTATCTAAATACTAGTCTAATAATACTTAGGTTTAGTTATAGATATAAGCTCTACTATAATACTATCTAACTCTTAGTAACTCTACCTCTACTTAACCTCTATCTAAATACTAGTCTAATAATACTTAGGTTTAGTTATAGATATAAGCTCTACTATAATACTATCTAACTCTTAGTAACTCTACTTAATCTCTATCTAAGATTTATATAACTCTATCTAATCTATATTTTAGTCTATATAACTATTATCTATTCTTTACTCTACTTAGAGATAAAGAGATACTTCTTAACTAGTCTAGAATATACTAACTTAGTAAGATAACGAGAATATAATTCTATTTATAGTCTAGATAACTTAACTAAATATTTACTTAGAGTCTATAAAACTCTACTTTATCTTTATCTAAGTCTTAGTTACTTAGTCTTTATCTCTATGCATAGTCTATATAACTCTACTATTTCTCTACTCTATCTCTAGATAGAGACTATCTATTTACTTACGTAATTTCATTAAAGCTAATAAAATAAATCTAAGAGCTTCTAGTACTATATTAGCTTTATTACTATATAAAGTAGTGTAGAAATAATAATACTAATATAAGGTCTTTAAATAATTTAAGCTAAAAAGGTTTACAGGGATATTATAAAGAAACTAGAGTGGTTTACTACTCTTCTGTTAAAACCCGCGTCCAATCGAATTTCCTCCACCCTTTCCTCCATCCTTCAACCCTCCTATCCCCCTTGACCCACTTGCCCTGCCTCTTCACAACTTCAACATCAACATCTAACATGCCGCCTAGCACCTCTCTGGCGAACAAATCGCCCCTCGGCCACGCCCGCTCATCCTCGACCACATGCCCCAGTCCGCCATCCAGCTCAAACCATACATGAAAATACGGCATCTCCTTTGCTAAACTCCTTCGAAACGCCGCTCTCCCCATGCCGTTCCGCGATGCCTTTTGCGTATCCACCAGCGGCTTATGCTGCGTCCAATCCCCGGCTTGGGCGAGAATCGCTTCTTTGAAGAACGCAGGCGCCATGTCCCCCAGCTCGAACGGGATAGGGACAGCATTCAACGCTGCATGCCCTTTTCTACCAGGGAACGCAGCGTTTTCGTAGAAAACAACATCGCGGCCTTGCTCGTGGTACATGCGAGTGAGACACTTCATGAAGTTGCGGAGTTCCTCCCATTCGTCGTCGTCGCACTCGAGAAGGTTGGTGCGGTGCGCTATGGGCACTATGACGGCGCCGCCAGTGCTGATTTCTGGTTCTGTGGGGAGAGTGAGGAAGACGCGGGTTGCGAGGGAGATTATTGGGGCGACGGGGGGTTGCGGGGGTGACTTGTCTTCGTGGTGGCAAAGGGGACAGGCGTCGAGAATGCGGGACATTTTAGTGTAGTCTTGGATTGCGGCGTTGCGGAGGTTGATGGAGGATTTGGGGGCGCGGGCGGCGAGTTTGGTGGCGTTTTCGTCGAGGTAGTCGAGGTCGTTGTTGAATTTACTGTCTTTTGCGATTTTAGAGGCAAGGAGCTGGCCTTCGCCGCCTGGTTGGGTTTTGGTGCGGCGCTCCTGGCGGACCATGTCGTCGAGGGACATGTCGTCGTTTTCCTTGACGAGGCCGCGCTCGGTGCCGCGCTTGTTAGTGAGGGCGATGACTTCGCCTTCACGGCCACCGGCAAGCATGCGATTGTCCATGGCGTTTAGGACGACAACATCGCGGTCCTTAGAGCCGGATGCGTTTGCGAGGGCGGCGTTGTATTCGGCTTCTAGTTGGGCGGCTTCGGGGGCCTTTTTCATCTTGGCCTTCATCATCTGGGCTTTGAGTCTGTTGAGCTCTGTTTGGCTGAGTGCAACCGTGTTTGCTGTTGGTTGTGGATTAGGGACAACTTCGCCCTGGGGCATATCTGCTGCTTCGCCAGAGTCACAGGACGGTCGGTAAATGCCTGCTTTTAGTCTGCGCTCCTCGAAGAGCTCGCCTGACGGCTTCTCCTTTCCCAGATAATCCTTTCCATACATTTTTCTCCGATCAAGCTCAATCTCCTCCTCGCGTGCCTCGTCAAAGTCACGCAGGTCGCCGTATTTCTCCATGGCGACTTCTTCCACGCTTCGCCCTGATTCCTGTGCATTCCGGTATATGCCCTTGAGCTTCGTCATGCGCCATTGCGATCCGGAGTCTCCAAATGTGTAGCTCACTTCTCGCTGGGCCGGTTCGTCAGCTACAGGGGCTTGCTCGTCCTTGATGTCGGCCAGATGATGGTTCAACTCGGCTTGGTGGATCTTGAGCGCATGCTGTTGCTCAGCCGATGCTTTGACATAAGTTGTCTTCTCCTCCTTCTTCTTTCGCTGCACGTAGTCGACGTCCATGGACGATGGCGCTTTCATCCAATCGTCGCGCTGCAAGTCTGCATCGGCAGCCTCCTCGAGCTGCTGGTCCAGGATATCATCGTCAGGGGGCACGTAGTCTTTTTCTTGCGGGGCATCGTCGCCAGAAGATTCGTCTTCGTGGTAGTGTCGTGACTTGCGCCTTCGTGTCAGGCGGTCCTCATCGTCGCTCGAGTGAGTCTCTCTGTGCTTGCGCCGCGATCGATCTTCTTTTTCATGCCGCTCTTTCCGTTTCCGCCGCGCACGCTCTTCAGATGTCTCCCGATGGTGTCGTGACCTCTTGGAACGATGGCGCTCGTCGTCGTCGTGATGGCGCGAGGAGCGGTGCTTGCGGTGATGCCTGTCGCGACTCCTGCTCCGGTTGCGCTTCTTATCTTCGTCTTTTTTCTTGTTCTGCGCAAGCTCCTTTTCAAATTCTTCCAGGCCCATTTTGGTATTGTTGGCGACGATATTGTTTTAATTGTCGTCGGTGATGTTATGCGACGTTGAGCGCGCGCGGCCAAAGTTTGGAACCGCCGACAAAGCTCGGACCTGACATCACCGCGGCGGTTTTCTAGCGCGTCCGCCCCGCCTAAGAATTTCTGGAAGGCCGCGACTGGTGATTGTTCACTGGAGTTGTGTAGCGCCTGCTACTTTCTTCTCTACACTACCTTCTATTCACGACACTTACACTCCTCCTTGCTGCCGCTTCAACTCGAACAAACCCTTGCCATGTCTGCCTCAAAAGCCCCCGAGGGCGCCACACCCGCCGCTGCCTCGAATGTGCCGGTCTCCATTGTATGCGTGGGTATGGCAGGCAGTGGAAAGACGACATTTATGCAACGACTTGTCTCCCACCTCTACACCCACCCCGACCCCACGACGAGCGAGCCATCAGTATCCAAGAAACCTCCAACCCCGCCCTACATTATCAACCTCGACCCCGCCGTCCACCATGTTCCCTTCACGCCCAATATCGACATTCGCGATAGTGTCAACTACAAAGAGGTCATGAAGCAGTTCAATTTGGGTCCCAACGGCGGCATCCTGACAAGTTTGAACTTGTTCAGCACAAAAATTGACCAGGTCATTGGTCTACTAGAAAAGCGAACACAACCGCCGCCGCCTGCAAAAGAGCCGGAGCCTAGCACTGTAGAATTCATGACAAGCGGAGGAAAGGATAAACAGGCGGCTCCAGTTCAGCAAGCGCAGGTCAAGCATATCCTGGTTGACACACCAGGTCAGATTGAAGTCTTTGTCTGGTCGGCCAGCGGAGAGATTCTTCTTTCGAGTTTAGCCAGCACATTCCCCACAGTGATTGCCTACATTATCGACACGCCACGCACAACTAGCACAAGCACTTTCATGTCCAACATGTTATATGCCTGCTCGATTCTCTACAAGACAAAACTGCCCATGATCCTGGTGTTCAATAAGACCGATGCACAGAACGCCCAGTTTGCTAAAGACTGGATGACGGACTTTGAGGCGTTTCAGACTGCCCTCCGAAATGAAGAGGAAGGCGGCACTTTTGGCGGCGATGGTATAGGCGGAGGCAGCGGATACATGGGTAGCCTGCTGAACAGCATGTCGCTCGTGCTTGAAGAATTCTACAAGCACCTTAGCGTTGTCGGCGTCAGCGCTATGACTGGAGAAGGCATAGACGAGTTTTTCAAGGGCGTTGAGGAAAAGAAGGCGGAATTCGAGCGGGATTATAAGCCCGAGCTTGAGCGAAGAAGAGTGGAGAGAGAGCAAGAAAAGAAGGCGTCGCGTCAGCGCGAACTAGACAAGATGATGAAAGACATGAAGGTTGGCGGCGCCGGCACTAAGCCAAAGCCTCGGCCGCGCAAAGAAGAGCCGCAAACTGTCAGCGACGCGGAAGACTCGGAGGACGACGCCATGGCCCACGACGAGTTAGACTACGAAGACGAAATGGACTCGGATGACCCGGAGTCGGGCATCAAGGAGCGCTACAGACAAGCGGTGCAGGACCGTGGTCTCGATCAAGGCGAAGACCACAGTTTTGCGCGTTATGTTAACATGGCCAAGTTTAGCTGATACTAATCAGTCAAATGAAACAAACCAAAGAACAACAATACACCCGAAATTGCACACGCAATTCTTCTTCTCAATCACTCCATCTATATATTTTTCTTTCCTTGGTCAAAGATGGAAATCCTATGCGAGACCCTTTTTCTTTCCACAACACATCACACATAATTTTCCTCTCTCTCTCTCTCTCTCTCTCTCTCTCTCCTCGCCTCCACGCCCTTGGTTCTCTTCATCCATGCCACAAAAGACGCAGATGCATCCCCGTATCTCGGTCACCGAGGCGCGCAAGCAAACACATGTGTTGAGACAGATGGAGAGAAAAGGGGGGATGAGAGAGAAAAACTCCAGGGGTTCTTGCGTTGTGCGTGTGGTACGGAGTGTGTGCTGTGCAACTGACGGGTAGGCCCAGCGGGCCGCAGCGAAGATGGAAGGGAGGGGGTGCGGGCAGATTGGAAAGACGCCGTGTCAGCCCGCTCTAGGGGGTGGTTGTTGCCGTCTCTCGTCTCAACAAAGATATGGGGACGGGATAGGGTCTTGTTCGCGTGCAGGGGGTATCGAAGAGCTTGTATCAAATCTCTTTTCTCTCCATCTCTTTTTTGATTTATTTGAAACGCTGCATATGGGATTTGAGTCTTTTTTTGGCCGCTCTCAGCGTCCCATTGTCAACTCTATTCTGCTCGCTTTTCCGATCGAACAAGGTAAGATATGTCAGCATTCTAGATCTTTGCCCTTTTAACGCCACAATGCGCTCTTCGGAGGAGAATGAGGAGGAAGAAAGGTAAACGGGATAATTAGCACCGCAAAAAGGTGTATTGTCATACCGGGCACCCACTCACTGCACCGAAACCGCTGCCGATATGGACGTATGCACGTTATATGTATGTATGTATGTATGTATGCAAGTATGTGTGTGGTGTAAGCCTCTCTCCCCTGGTGATACAAAACGATAATATATCCCTGGTCCAAGTGCCCTAACTCCCCGACGCCGCTACTGCGACCGTGTATATATGAGATGATATGGGATGCGGGTGAGGGTAATACAAGAAGTGGCTGACCGAGTTGTCTTTGCTGCCTGGGCTGTTTTGGGGA
This sequence comes from Bipolaris victoriae FI3, assembly GCF_000527765.1. Taxonomy (NCBI): domain Eukaryota; kingdom Fungi; phylum Ascomycota; class Dothideomycetes; order Pleosporales; family Pleosporaceae; genus Bipolaris; species Bipolaris victoriae. The sequence goes on from NW_014575289.1 coordinate 7,239, forward strand.
TAGGTGAGATGGCTTGTTGTAGTTTTCTTATCGTTGCTCGGGGTATTGCATCGTTGTTTTATCGGACTTCATATTTGTTTACAAATCTACATCCTCTTGTTTTCTTATCGATGGAAAGAGAAGTGCAGCACGTGCGGCTGACTTTGAAGAAATAGTGACATATCGCGTAGTGACATATCGTGTTGGGGAGGGTGAGATTGTAAGAATGCAACTTTATCATTTTCACTACGAAACGAACTACATCCAACGAAAAAAAAACCATACGCTGGTGAATATTTCCAACGTAACCTATCCCTCACCATGTCAACCCCTCCAAACTGCCCTTTCTAACCTTCCTAATCCCTTACTCATCTTTTAGTACCCAAACCCTATCCACCCCCACCCAAGTACGTATCCCGTATCCCTATACGTACCCTCACCCTCCGTCCGTCCCCTCCTTCCGTCCGTATCCATCTTACCCAATCCCTCCAACCCACGGTCTTCCCAATCAGTGACCCGCACCCTCGGATTCTTCCCATCGAGACTAATCAAGCAAAACGGGCCGAAGTATGTGGAGAGCCCCTTGTTCGGTTTTGATTGAGGGTTAGATCCCGGATCCCTGGATACTTGGCTTTTGCTTAAGGGAGGAGGGGCGGGATGTGAAGGGAGGTGGGAAGAGGAGAGTCGGCGTCCGGGGAACGCGGAGGCGAGGGAAGGTCCGAGGAAGACACAGGTGGGCGAGGATGGAAGGGAAGGATGAGACGGATAGGGAAGGAGAGGGTGGAAGGATGCCTTGTTGGGGAGTGAGAGAGGTGAAGGTAGTGAAGGGATGCTTGTTGTGGGACTGAGGGATTTGGAAGGATGAGTTGAGGGGTTTTCTTTTCTTGGGTTACAGAGCGCACGTGTCATTGTAAAATGAAAATGGTGTTCGTTTGATTTGCGGTGTTTTCTTGTCGTGGATATGGGTTTCGACATTGCGGCCTTTGACGGGCGTGTATTTTGGACATGTGAATGTGTGATGGGTATATCTTTTTCCGACCGGGGTTGAACGGACATAGTCAAAGCAACAATAACGATATTTGGAAGAGAACGGTGACGAGAATGAGAAAGAATTTTTTTGTTTTCGTCTGATCTTCATGTTGCATGAGAGCAGTAATTACAGGAATTTGTTATTCCACTATATTGAGAAGTGCATCTTCATCCTCAGCGGCGTAAACTCGCTCTATCGTTTTTTTTCGTTGTGTCTCGACGAAGACGAATGGAGCAATAGCCCCAAAAGGGAGGGATGGTACAGACCTGCAGAGCAGAGATTGCGTGTCCTCTCTTTCCTGAGACGGGCGTAACGTAACGTAGTACTACTATGGCCTATCTACCAAATGCAGTGCGCATGTGCAGGGTTTCTGCATCATTTACAGATATGGAGATGGGCAAAGAAGCGAGGTTTGCCCTCCCTACGCATGCGTTACGCGTCCCCGGTGTTATCAAGACTCGACCAAGGCAGATCTGTCTGAAAAAGAACAAGCAGGGGAGAGGGAAGACTACTCTTCTCGATCACTTCACACACGGGGTCGAGGGTGGTAGCTTCCTGAAAGAGTTAACGCTATCTTTGATTTGTGATTATGAATAGTTTCATCAGCTGCTTAGGGGGGGCTGGAAAGAGAGCAAGGATCAGGGAGCCATCTGCTGGAAGTCCATTTCCCCTCCCCCATTTCTTGCTTGCCCAGAGGTATGGGCCAGGCTAGGTTATACGGCCACAGTACACTAGTAGCTTCCCCGGGGATATGGTCGTTTCCCCGTAAACTCGCCTAGGTACGGCCATGCGTGCTCAGCTGCTATTTCGGGGCCAGGGGGGGGGTGGCTGATGTGGCCATATCTTACAATATACCAACCGATTCTGTGCCCGGCACCGACCAAGGGCCGACCGTGGCAACGTGCGGGGAGGCGTGTAAGAAATGGGAATGAGTGGTGCGGGGGTCCTGTTGTGTTGCAGGGGATGCCGTGGTAGTCAAGTATCAAGTGCATTTCATTTGGAGGTAGAGGAGAGAGGTGGACTGTACAGATGCAGTGATCAGCGAATCCGCGGATATTGTGTTACACATAGACATGATGGACCGACGAGGAAAATGGTGAGGCTTTTTGGGGCAGAGGAAAAAGAAAGAAAAGAGTACATGTAAGCAGCCGCTGGGGCCGTGGAGGGCTGCTGCCATAGAGGATTGCTGCCGCGGAGGTTGCCGCCAGCAAACGCAATCATGCACGGGGTCCACGATGTCAAGTGCATGTGTCGATATGCGAGTTTTGATGGTTCTCGTCCTGGTGAGGGATTTGGATATGAGTGGTGGTCGTATCGAGAACGTCTTGTCTGCAAACCTTATCGTATATGCAAATCGGCCGCCTAGCTGAAGCAGGGCACTGTGGATGGCGGAAGCCTAGAGTGGCACGGCGTTCGGTCCCACGATTTGACAGGGAATACCAGTTGGTTCCAGCCTTGAGGGGATGATTACGGTCGCTCGTCAGCTTGATTCGTTGTAATTTAGCGTATAGGGCTTGCTCTGGCTGAGCGCGCCCCCTCAAAGCCGTGCAGATCCGTAAGCAGCCGGATGGACATGCAAATGCAAAACATGGAACAGTCAGCAAAAAATAACAAAGGCCGACAACGACAGAGCAAGAGCCAAAAGCAATGAAAAAGATATTGTCAGACCGGGGAAATGGTGTGACGCCCAAGACGTGTGCCGGACAGGCTCCTCGGACGTGAGAAGACGGAGCAAAAAGGTGTGTAAGGTGTGCAAGGGTAGGCTCAAAGTGCGCGTAACCGCTCGGGGCACTGCTAAGTGTGTCGTAGCGGGCTGTCGGCTGTTGTCCGTAAGAGTGTATTGCGGCGCAACTTTAGCACATCTAGGTGTAATCTCGTTGAAGGCATGTCCTTGACTGTAGATTTAGTAATGGGGGGGGGCTTGGATGCAAAGCGTTGTAGTATTAGTCGCAGCAGCAATGCGTGGGCTGGAGGGGTTGGTGTACCCGACCCCAGGGCAGGCCAATGGCAAAACCCGGAATGGCCAGCCTACCCAATGAGGCCTCATGTGCAGATCTTCAGGGCTTCGACCGAGATGTTGAAGGGCGATCTGCAGGGTCTACATTGCTTGGAGGGGGGAGCCGGCCTGCACGAACTAGTGGATTTTTTTTCCAACGTAAGAGTTACACGCAAGCGGTAGGCAGGCTGGGATTGGAAACAAAGAATTGAGAGTTAGCCGTTGGCTTGCATCGGTTCTTGGGTAGCCTGCGGGGAGAGTACGCCGCAGCGACTCACAGATGGCAGCGCACTGAAATAAGCTTTGTGAGGCGCTGCGTAGCGGCCAAGAGTGGATAGCAGGTGAGGAGAAAAAGGCTAGACAGGCTGCGAACCATGGCAAGCCGACGGCAGATGGCCTTAGTAACGAGATTGCGGAATGACAGCGGGCCACCAAGCTGTAGTTTGATTACCGGTCGTCATCGTCACTATTGCATGTGCGCCATGGGTTTTGCATCTGCAAGGCCACATAACTGGCGCCCTGGTTGGCGAGTTGGGCGACTTTGACGGAGCATCTGTCCACGAGGCCTTTCCATGGTTACAGACATATTGTTGAGACTACCAAGCCATATTGCGTTAGGGAGCATTGACAAAAGCCATGCACGTAGATACACCAAGCAACCTTGCCAGCAGGGACGAGCCATGTAATGGGTATGTGTAATTGTTTTCATTGCTATTATCCGAGTAGCAGACAGAGGGGGTGATGGTTTGTAACAGAACACCGCTCAGTCGTCCTCGGGGGCCAGTGCCACATGTGTTCAAAATCAAGACAGAAAATCAAAGGTCGGTGCACCTTGCAAAAAAGGGCGGGTATCCATATTACCAGTTCCAAACCCACGTCCCTATGATTGAAGCCCTCCGTCCACCCAATTGGCCGTCATCATGGTAGCGCTACCACCGAATTGAAACGAGAAGAAAATAAAAATAAAACATGTCTGTAAGAGGGCGTGACTGCCGTAAAGGTATATACATAGGAAATGACAAGGCGAAGAGAATACGTAAGGAAAAGGTCATGCGTGTGTGCGAGCAAATCGCACCGCCCACCCAAAAGAAACGCCGAGATCCGTTTGTAGCCATGACGGCGTGCGTCTATTTCTTCCAAAACGGCCTTTTTTTAGTGGAAAAAAAAACTCCATTAGATGCTGATCGTAGCCGCAAGCGCCATGCTCCAGAGGTTGTTGAGCCTCGTGCCGTAGATCAGAAAAAAAAGTGATGACAAACGTGAGACGAAAAAAGAATAGAAACTAGACTGAGAGAGGCGAGTGACAAAGCTGATTACGACTCAAACTTGCGCTTCTCTCCGCTGGCCGCAATGGCCAAGGCGTCTAGACCACCGTACGAGCTAGGGTTGTAGCTGTAAGGAGTGGGGTCGGGGTACGGCGAGCGATGTTGTGAGTTTGAAAAGTCGAGGAAGGAGTCGGAAGATTGTACCGGGGGAGCCATGTATGACGCCGTAGCGGGACTGACGGGCAGGGTGGGGTCCACCATGGAGAGCGACGACAGGGAAGGCATTGTCGACTGCAGAGGCGCTGGCTTGGGGCGCTTGGCCTGGTGCTTTGCCTTTTTGACGTCGCGGTCGGCGCCCTTTGCGGCGTTGCGGCCGGTCTGGTGAGTGCGGCGGTGCTGCTCCATGTTGTCCTTGCGAGTGAAGGCCTTGTTGCACTCGGGGCAGAAGGCGTCCTTTTTGCCGGTGTGCTTCTTGGCGTGGCGCGCAGCGTGGCCTGAGGTGGTGAAGTAGTCGTTGCAGCCAAATTGCTTGGCCATTGGGCATGGGTAGCTGTTCTTCTTTGGGCGGGTGTTAAGGGCCGATGGCTCCGAGAGCTGCTGATGTTGCTGGTGGTGCGGGTCCTGGAGATGGTCGGGTCTGTTGTTGAAGTAGCCCGGCTGGGGTGGATAGGGCATCGGGGCCGTTTGTGGCTGGTGCATGGGGTAGCTGAGGTCCTTTTGCGAGGGGAAGAAGCCATTTTGCGAAAAGACGGGCGAGTCCATGCCCTGCTCAAAAGCAAAGTCTGGGGTAATGGGCGATGGAGTCTGCATGTTTGAGTCTGAAGAATCGCTGCGGACCAGGCGTGGGGTTGGTGGTGAGGCAGCAGGTGACGAATAAGCTGAGGTGCGGGATTGGAGGGAAGGAGTGATGGAGGGGAGTCGGACAAGTTGAGGTGGAGGCGCCGGGCCGTCGTTTAGCAAAGACACTCTGCGACCTGTCGAATTCTTGCCGGACAAGGCGTCCATTTTGAGCAGACACGTGCCGGTGCGAGGAGGGGAGGTGATGAAATTCACAGTAATGTGGGGAGAGCGAGAGGGGGGGTGTGGTTGTGCGGTGCGGTGCGTGTGCAAAGAAGGCAGTGCAGGACGCAGAGCAGGCGCAGGCGCAGGTAGACAGGCAAAGCACGTGAAAGTCCGAGGCGAGGCGGGCAGCAGCAGCAGCAGCAGCAGTGGCTAACAGTAAGTGGTAGCAGTAGCAGCAGCAGCAGTGTGCAAGACGGTAGAGGGCGAGGTGGATGATGACGTGGTTGAAGAGGGCGATGGATGGGCAACAAGTGGTGAGTGGTGTGGTTGTGGGTGGTAATGGGTGATGTGATGGATGATGGGGAAAGAGAGGGATCTGGCAGCAGCACCAGACGGTTGGGCGGGCGTGGGTGGGCAGTTATAATGGGCAGGCACAAGCAGGGCAAAAGGCACAGGGTTCGCCCATCCGGGATCAGGGCACTATCAGGGACTGAGAATTGCATGCGTGGAGATGGGAAAGTGCAGTGCGCCCTAGGACGCTAGCGCGGTGAAGGAGCAGGGGCCCCGGCGATCAGCTTCTGGCGAGGCGACGCGCGACCAGGAAGCATGCGCACCAGCACCAGGTGGCATCAGCTCATCTTACGCCTGCCTGGCATGGCGCTACACAGCCGGCGATCGAGGGCCACGCCCCCCAAAGCTTCTTGTGCTGTTGAGCCGGCTGCTTGGGGGCAGAGCTGCAGCAGTGCGGGCGATCAAGACAAAAGCAACCCCAGACAAGAGCACCCGCCGCCCAAGGGCAACTCTCGGCCAATGCTGCGCGGCGGAATGGTGCCGTGCCAGGACGACAGATCGCGATCTCGTCAATTTGGGGCGTGACAATGCCGGACTGTGAATGGGGAGGGGACCATCGGCCCTTGGGCTGCAACTGCTCTCCCGCCTGCCCGCCTGCCAGCTCACGCCTTTTTTTTCTTTGCCTGCCGCTCCTCGGACATGGCACTCGAGCATTTGCCGGGCGAGGGTACATGAGAAAGTGTATATTGTGTATGAGTGTGGGTGCGGGTGCGGCAATGGGTGCGTGTATCAGTCAGTGAGTGAGGGAGTGTGTGGGTGTTGTGGTTGTAGTTATTATTATTATTATTGTTGTTGTTATTCTTCTTCCTAGGATTATTATTATTATTCCCAGTTGTTGTTCTGGTTCTTTGCACGGTGCGCCCACACACACGCACATACTCGCATCCATACTACAGGACCACACAGGCATGTGCCCCTCAACAAGCCGATTGCACACCACACCGGCATCCACGTCCACACCGCACCCGTATCCAAGTACCATATCTATGTATGTACCGTCGCAGCAGTCGCTTTCTTTCCTTTGGCATGCCCCCCCCTCGGGCGGTGGGAAGCTGCGGCGCAGGGCGGAGGGCGGGCGTTCTGCGGGCCAGCAGGCCAGGGTCTGCGTGTCGGTACTGGCAAAATGGACGGGGCGGCATAAACGTCGTGATGTCTGATGTAATCCAGAGATCAGGGTCTTCTCCGCTCCCCAATCCCTGTCGGCGCATCCCTGTCCGCCCGTTTCCGCTAGGGCCTAAAGGGGGCAGGCGCCGGCCTTGACGTTCAGCAGTGATCGGGCAATCGGGTGGGGATCGATTGCGGCGCGGCTCCCAATGACGTCGCCCCGCCCGCCAGCCAGTCTCCTGCGCCACAGCCCCTGGAGCAGCTGTCTGCCCCTACTAGCCCCCTGCTAGCCCACCGCGCTCGTCAGACCCATAGACCCCTCTGGCCCTCTGCCCACCTCGCTCCACGCGGACGCCAAACGGTAGCCGTGCACCCCGGGCCTGCTCCTCGTCCCCTCATCGGGTTTTGGCACTACATCGACCTGATCCTCACACCCTAGCCCCTCCCCGTTGCTTTTGCACCACAGCCCTTCCAGCAGGCATCCGGTCCTTTTCCAACTCTCTCACCTACGATCGCGATCCCACGCCCGACCATCTGCCCTCTGCCCTCCAGAGCCCACTGACACTCCATGCAGGGCCCAGCCAAAAGTCCCCTTTTCCCGCCGCCGCCTGACCCGGGCCCTCGCTATCTCTTACACACGCTGATGTCATTGCTACCCACTGCCCCAGTCCCTGCGCACCTGCCGACTCCCAAAACAGCAGGCCGCGATACACTTCTGGCGACCGCCTTGTCCGCCGTGACACCGCAATCCTGCCATTTCGGCCTCTACCCTCCGCTTTCCCGTCACCGGCCATGCAACAAAATGAGCGGGAAGAGAGAGAAAAAAAAGTCTCTTTCGCGTCACCAGAGCCGCCTCCGGTCCACGTGTAAGACCCCTCCTCCCTCCCTTTCTCCCCGATGCATCGCGATCCTCCCGCCTTCCATGTGTCTACCATTTCATGGTCATGCCGGACAATGCGGTACATACGTGTCCAAGTATTACTTACTCTACACACACTGTGCGTGCACTTGCTTTGCCTGGCTTGCTTGCATGTACATTATAGTACGTACATGCTATAACCATCTTACTGCTTTGCCTGGCTGGCTGGCTGCCCGCCCTGTCCCCTCAACCAATACTCTGTCCCCTCATCCGCGGGGCTAATCCTCGCCCTCTACCGTGGTAGCAGGACCCTCGATGATTGTTTCCCCTCGTCAATCGCCCTCCCGATGCGATTGCCTAGCATCTCGTGAAACCTAGATTGCTTCTTTGATGCGTCTTCGCTTGCGCAATCTCGCAACCGCAACCACTGTTCAGCTATCCGTCCATTCCTCCATCCTCTACAGAGACCCTGCATATGCGATCCCCTCTGCTGCATGAACAAGCGCAAAAGCTGCCGGCACCTCTTGATCCCACTCCCACCCCCCATCAACCACGTCCTTTGTTACTTGGACCTCCCCCTGAGCCTGCCCTGGGACACATGCTTTGCTAGCCATGTCCACCATTGTTTGTTTCTGAATCAAGGCCCCGACAGTGTGCGTGCGAATCTCGATCTCTCTGCTACGCAATACGTCATTGAACTTTGCGCCACAAGCGCTGCATCGGATCCACTCGGCCTATTTGGAGAAAAAAAAAATTGCTCCTGCGCCAGATGAGCATTCTGGGCCTTGGCATCAAGTTCCGATCTCGATCTCTCAAGGCGCCACATGCCTTGGGACCAAATCACAACCACGGGCTACCCATCCGGTATGGCGTTCATGCAGGCAACCACTGTGAATCCCATCCAAGTGCCCCCCTCTTGACGTTTATTTATCGAGTAGCGTCTGCATCTTCTCGTCTATCATCAGTCTTGTACGCTCAAGTTCCGATAAACTAACTCTGTGAATACGCTACTTCTCGTATGCCCCCGTACATACACATCACACATGGTCCCTTAGTCTTTCGGCATGTGTGATAGTAGTAAGCCCGTTGGGCAAGCGCGCAGCCCTTTCCCCCTCCCCCTTCCCTTTCCCATCCGCTTCCGCCCACTTTCCAATCATGCATTTCGCTTTCGGCTTCAGCACTCGTCCTCTCATCGACTATGCGGCAGACCCTGGCTTTTCGGGAAACATACCGTGTACACATATGCCCAATCCTGTCGTGCCCATTTGCTTTTTTCAAGCTCGCAGTCTTGGCAAATGGCTGAGAAGAGAACGGACCCTTGAGCTGTTCTCGCCAGTGTTTTTGCATCAGTTGTTTGCGACACTACACGGTAACAAGCATAATCCCCATGATATGCAGATGTGCCGCACATTTGTCGTACGAGTTGTCGCGAGGGTACGCGCGTTATCTACATTAGCTCTATGTTACCTGTGTATAGCTGCTCAGAGAGGTAATCCTCGAGCTGCGTTTCAGTGCCACAAAACCGTTCCGACAATCTTCGGCCTCTGCCAGAGTGAGCATCTGCGACACACCATTGGCTGGCCCTAGCAGACTGAGATCGCTTCCACTACCCCGTTTGCACTACGGCACTTTTTTTTTGTTGTGCGTGCTTCAAACTCAAAACCGTGTGCATTGACGCGCGCGCTATTGACGCCTTCCGTCGCAAGTTATTTTACCAAGATTATGTGCACATCACACTACTTTACTCACCTAGAAAGGAAACGGAAAGAAATGGGACCAAACAACTAAAAAAACAAGGGCGACGCATTATGCAACATGGGCATTCATCCTGCGAGGCTGCCAGCCCAGCCAGCCGCATGCACACGACGTCCACGGGGCTCACTGCCGGCTGGTACTTGTCAGCTCGGGCCCCACCACGAACATCCCCAAGGGAGCCATTGGTCAACCATAACGGAACAGGTTCCCACCACACGTTTCCGACCGTTGCCGGGCCTGCTTGCTTGCTATGTCATTCCCAAGAATGAACGCTTATCCCGCATCCCCGCTGACGCTACCGCAGAGTAGATCCACGTGGAAAGCAACTTGGATAGTTGGCCCTACTTTTTTTTTGCTCTCTTGTCTCTCTGCAGGTTTCTTGTTCCTTTACCAATAATTACGTCGACTGACTATTCCCGGCGAGCGGGGAAAACAGCCAAGCTGAGCCAAGTTTTTTGCTTGCGTCCATTCATTCGCGCCCTCAACACTTGCAAGCAAACCAGTTCCTTGTCCAGTAGTACTGACCAAATATTCTTTGGCACTTCAATGACTTGCATCTCCCCCGTCCAACCGGATCCCCGACTGTAGCTAAGCAACAGCCATCCCCTCAGTCCTCTCCAATCCACCTCTCACCACGCATCACCAATTGCCTTCTTTGGCTGAGAACGCAAGAACAACACAATAACGCCCTGTCTAGGCCCTCCCCCCTCTCCAAATCCCTCCCCAAATCTCTCCCCTTTCCCCGCTCCACTCACATGCCCATTTACCTATCGGAGTTCCGTCCATACTCCGACCTCGCTAAGCCCTCCTTCGTCTCTCATTAAACTCTAAGTATGCCAAAGCATACCCTTTGTAATCACCACGTTCATGCAACCCTCCCGGAATGATTTGCGAGAGGACACGGAGCGGATGCCGACTCAACCAAGCGTGCTTCATGCATTCCAGCCCTTTTACCCCATGTTCGTGGCTGCGAATGGCTTGCGAACCCAAGGCGAGAATAGAAGGAGGGGAAAACAACAAAAGCCGGAAAGTATTTGTTTTGTCTTGAACGACGGGGGTAGGTTATGTAGTTTGCCGTTTCCAGGGTTGCGCAATATGCAGTGTTGGACTATCAATTGGCTTTTGCATCTGGTGTGGGCGCGCATGTGTGTGCGCCTCGTGGTTGATGAACCGTTTTTGTGGTTCGGTACTGGGTTTGGTCAATCATACGCCATTATACTTGCTCCCCCTCTCCATCTTAGTCTATATTTTATTTTATCTCTTTATTATTTTCTTTTGTATGCGTTTGTGAACTCTGGTTCACTGCCATAATTTCCCGCTTGTCAACTTGCCCACCCAACCCCCAACCCCCCCCTCCCTATCATCATCAAAAATCCTGTCTTTATTTGATTGTTTTTTTTTCTCGACTTGTGGGCTGGGCTGGCCAGGCCATGCGTGACATGCGCGGGGAAAGTTACACAGTAAATGTGCAAAGTTGCTTGTTTTACGTCGTACTGCGCGCACGCTCGCGGCTATCTTTCCCTCCACGCACCCCAGTTTGTTACTAAACCACACTCAATCTACTTACTGCCCTTTTCAGCCTCGTACTCGCAGAACGGGTCCTCTTCTGGACTTTTTGTTAGGCGCTCGATCGATGCGCACGCCCGTCATTCCTTCGATTGTACACATTGTTCCTTGGAAAAATAAGTCCGATTACCTTGATTCAAGGTTTTTGCTCGCATTGAACAATTACTCGTGCAGTCTATCTTACCTTCCAAGTTTCCCCCTTCTGGCGGAAGAAAGAGAGAAAGAAAGGCGAGTTGGCGGTGGAGAAAGGATTGCGCGCCATCTCATCTGATGTCTTGTCATGTCGTTGCATCTTCTCTCCGTCTCCCCGCCTTTACAACTCCTACATCAGGTCATTGCACACGTTTTTTCTTCATTCCTGGCTGCTGGTCAGCCTTAACGTCCACCGGTTGCGGACTGTCAATGCCGACGAGCAAATAGCGAGTAGCAACAAGCATTCCTTCCCGCTCTCGCGCGTCAGGCCCTCAATCCTTCCTCTCGCCGGCACCCAAGCAATCTTCCCTTCCCATACGCCCGCCTACTCGGCCATTTCCTCCGTACACACCCACACCCACATACACACCCACATACACATCACCCCACCCCTACACACCTCGCTTGTTTCCACCTCGCGTGCATACACGCGAGACCGTTGCATAACGGGAGCAAAAAAGGGTAGCTCGGTTTCAGCACACCCTCCCCCTCCCTCAACGTCCTCGACCCGTATACATACTATTCTACAATACGTACTTGGATATTACAAGCCGTTTTCCCGCCCCACCCCCCTTCCAACTTTCCCGCAGCAAGCCCCAACGCATTTTCGTGGCTTGCATTTCATTTACGAAAACGGCGTATACCTAGCTGCAGGGACTTTCTCTCTCTTGTGTCCCTTTACCTTTTTGGAACCTGATTCACGCACCCATATTTTGCTCCACTATTCGTTCATACTACATATTCCTACATATAACATACATGCCATATAACCTAATCCCCCCCCCCTCTCGGGGTCCTTATGAATCGAGGCAGGGAAGCGCAGATCGGGTAAAAATAAAACCGGGTATTCGTAAAAGGCGGTGGGGCGAACAGGCGGCTTGCGTGCCCTGCTTTGATGAGTATTTGTTGTCTGGATTTGGAGTGGGAATGAGAATGGGGAATGGGTAGGTTGCTTGACTCGGGGATGCGATGGGCACCCCGTAGCGAGCGTATTTGAGCATGGAGAATGGGGGTGCAAAGGTTTGCGACGTTGAATTACCCCAGTTCTGTGTCGCATGACAGAAATTCTTTGCGACATGGGGATCGAAGGAGCAGTGGGAAATGAAGGGCTTTTGCTTGCCTGAATTGTCACTGTGGTGGGGTTCAATGTTTTCTTTTTTTTGCGGTCCCTTTTTGTTGCGTTGCAACGTCGGGCTGTTGCGTTTGCGTGTTGTTCTTCACTCGGGAATGTTGGCCGGTCGCCGGTGGCCAATGGGGAGCCCCGGAATGACACAACATGGGGGCTGGATACATGCTTCCTTCCGCTCTCCTCTGTCTGTTTCTGTCATTCCCTTCCGGATACCTGGTAACAACCTTTTCTTTCCTCTTTCACATGGGCTCATGGTTCGATGTGTCTTCATACTAGCACCGTTATCTTAACCGGTGAGAAACGTACCATTTAGAATTTAGCATTCGCATCGATTGCAGCGATTTGCTGACTTCTGCATGAGCCTTATCGGACTTATTTTTTTCTGTCGCTTGTTTTGCGGCGATTACTGTATACTTCATGATGCTACATGTTGCATACATGCATGTAACATGAGTAATTACCTCCCCTGTATTTGGTAATCACCACATCATACGTCGCACCTTTTCGTTACCTCTTTCTCCTAAGCACGTCCAACCAAGCCTCAAATCCACTTTTGCAATTTCCTCGCTTCAACTATCCTGACTGTCTCATTGTAACCTAATCTCCCCTTATCTCCATTTTACTTCACTGTACCGTATTTTCACGAACCCATGCTATAGATAGCCATATCAACCCTGCTTATACGCCCGGCACACTTTCCTTCCCTGCAACTCTATTCTCAGGTGTATATGTGTAGATCCAAAGACATGGGATGAGCGCACTTCCATGTTACGTTTGAGCGGGCGGGTGGTGGGGTTCGATTGAGCGGGCGGCGGAACATGGATTGCGTGAGCAAACCCAACCCCCGGTAAGAAATATATCAGGGTGAGTAAGTTTGTAGTAGTAAGACTGAGAGAAGCGGGAGTCAACGGCCCCGATAGTGAGAAAAGAGGGTTATACGCCAGGATTGGCAAGCAAGCGGCCGGGAAAATCGGACAAGGGGGGACATCGGGAATAGTAAAGAGTTAAGGTTGGATAGTATGTAATCACCGTAAGGGTTCTCCGTAAGCAAAGAACACAGACGGGAAAGAGTAAAGGTTACATGGGTATGCGGCGCCGAGATAGAACAAAGAAAGGGTATCCCGGCTTCAACCCAAGTCTTTCACCCCCGGGGCTCATGGGTGCGGTGGCGGAATAAGGTTGCGTTTGAGAGGGGCGTTCTTTCGCCTATCCCCCTGTGGGGATTACGGATGGGTAGGGCAGATGGGGTTAAGTGTAAGGGTAAGAATGACGTTTGAGTATTTTGAAGACCGCCGGAGAAGGGCCGTTGTGAAGGATTTTGGTTTGAGTTGCGAAATGCGATGGGAGAGTGGCAGAGGTCTCTTCAGGCGAGGAAATAAGAGGGGCTGGTTTTGCTGGGGGTTGGGAGAAGGGGGATGGGAAAGTTAAAACCTGCTGCTTCGGTTCTGATGCTGAGTATGGTTCGGTATGTACAGGGGGAGTGGGATGTATGACAGGGTGTGAATACTCTGGAGTTTATATTCCGAGTCGTTTATGGTCTTTCGAGACATGTATCGTACCACTGCCAATTGGACATATGTTTCCATTCGACTCGTATGAATTGTTTTTGTTTGTTACAATATCGATATTTCCAGGGTACCAGCCCTGGGCGTAATAGTGCGATATATGTTGCCCTTGCACATACGCAAACTGTCTTAGCTGTATTGAATCAGACTCATGATTCGGCGGTGACAACAGAACAACATCTATGAAATTTTAGTTTCATAATCCATGGGTGCAGTAAGTGGTATGATCAAGAATCTTAGTGTTGTAAATGTATAATAATAATCACAGTTGTAGTTTCTTTTCATGCACTAAACATGAGCCGTATTGCGAAGATTACCTTTGTTTGTTTTTTTGAAGAAAACGGGTATTCGGATAGTCAAATGTTTTGACCAGTACTATGTACGACTTGCAGAACTTACAACACAGCGCTTGTAGGATTTCGAAACATTAGAAAGAGACTTGCACAAAATGCATTTACCCTCCTGTGGTAGAAATCATACGGACAGTCCACATACGGCGACGAGAAAAAGTGTAGGTTTTACTGTAATCCGCTGACAACCCGCTGCTGTGACAGCTATCTGATATATTGTCTTCTTAGTAGGAGTGGAAATTCTTAGAGGCAACAAAATAAAAACATACAAATGCGATAGCATTCAGAAACTTCCAAATCACTGATTTGTCGTTTTGACTAAGTCCTTTTTTTGTTGATACTATGTAGATACTGGCAGGTCGTGACACTTTCTGCTATCCTTTTCCGAGAAAAAATAACCCACTACTGAGATTCCAAAACAGATGGCAAGCATTCAAGCAATAGCATCTATTCACTGACATTTGGCGTTCTGCTTTAAATAATAGTATCAAAAAGCTTTACCAGGCGGATACCAAGTTGGAAATAAGTAAACAATTTTGTCCACCCTGTACTGACTGACTTGTCGTAACATGTCCTCACTCAACCGTATATGTCAATACCAACTATTCAAACTTCGCATGCATAATTGAGAGCTTCAAAGGTCTATGCTACACTGTTCGTAACTTGAACAAACTTTTGCCACTCCTTGTATGCTGCTCCACTCGAGATTGCCCACTTTGCTCTCCGGACACCTTCCTTCCAGCGTCCGCCACCAGGCCCAACCTCTTTGATGACATTGCCGTCATCACCCTCACCCATGTTACTTGTATCAGCATCACAGATACCGCTAACTACGAACAAGGCTGCTGTGTTGATGTAGACAAAATGCAGAATTGGGTCGTCAGGAGGGACCTCGCCGTTCAAAATCTTCATGAGGATTGTGGCATTCTGTTCTGGGGACTGACCTGGGCTAACTTCACTGAGGGGATGCTCAGGAAGCCCAAAGTCGGCAGGGCTGACGGTGAAATAGTTGATGTCAACCTCGCCTGTTGATGCATTCTCAACTAAGCGCCAGCAGTGAGTTGGCCCAGCACACGATAGCTCGTCAAGTTCCTCGTCGCCGCAGATAACCATGCCCTTCCTGGACCCTGATTGCTTGAGTGACTCTGCAAAATCTGGCCCAATCTCTTTCCTGGCTACGCCCAGCACCCGGGCCTCGATCAGCTCGTGCAGGGGGTTTGCCAGAGGACCAAGAAGGTTGAAAATGGTTCGCCAGCCCAACTGCTTCCGAATAGAAGCGGCATGCCTGGCACCAGGATGGAATATGGGGGCGAACAGAAAGGCATAGTTGGTCTGTGAGTAGATTTCATGGATGGTGTTTGGGGTAACGGCGGTGATGACAGGGGCCTTTGGTGGTGTGCAGGAAAGGAGATCTGCCGAGCCAGAACGCGATGTAGACGCTTTGTTGCCGTGCTTTCCAATCATGAGGAGAGAGCTTGCCAGAATAGACGAGGTAGTGCTGATGTTGAACGTGTTGTGTGAGTCACCTCCGGTGCCTACAATGTCACACAAGCCGCCGTGGTAGCTCCCTTCTTTCCTTCCCCGTCTGGCAATGAGCTCTTGCAGGCCTTGAATATCTACATCGGTTGAAAAGTCACGCATGGCCTTTGAGCACTTTGCCAGCACGTCGGCCTGTCTGTCCTGGTCTGTGAAGTGGAGACATGTTAATAATGCGCCTGTCTGGACCTCTGAGAGACTGTTGGTAAAGATCAAGGCGAGTGCAGCTGCAATCTCGTCGGCGGTTGGCTTGGTGGTGGGTGACTCATGCCAGAGACGTTTGAGGAGGGGCGTGATGGACGTCTTCTTGTCCTCATCGGCAGTGTCGGTAGCCATGATAGGGTGAATTGGTGTGATTTGCTCGCCGGCGGGGTAGGCTGGCGGGGCAGAGGGTCGGTGGTGGTGATGAGATGGACGTGTACTTGTCGGGACACGTGTCAATGGCAGTGTCTATATGTTGTCTGGCCGTGCCAGTACAAGCATTGTTAATTTGGGGATACGGCTGAGTCACGGGGGTAGTGTTTTGGCATATTCCGCTGCCGACAGGGTCCGATGATGTGCTGCACAATGACGGGCCCCACCGCGCTAGGGCGCACTACTAGCGTGCCAAGAATCTTCAAATTCTCGACTCATCGCCGTGCGAGCGCCGCCATCTTTTTTGCGGTCGTGACGGGTCAGAGGAAATTCTCTGACGGACCTTGCAGCTGCTCCGCGCGCGACACCAAAGACATCAAATGGGGAAGAAGCGAACCCATGCCGAGACCAAGGATGGCTTTGCGAAGCCCGAGCCGGACCATGGCCGGCTGAGCGCGAAGAAAGAGCACAAGAAGGACCAGAAGAAGCCGCACGCGCAGTCGCAGCTTGTATGCGCCCTGGAGAAAACCCACCTGTACTGTATCGCCATGCTAACGCGAAACAGCTGATTAAGCCGCAGCCAGAATGGCATGCCATTGACCTTCCAGAGCTTCCCATCGTCGACAATCCCACCATCCCGCCGCGTTACATCATCGATGCACTCCACGACTATGCCGTCCAGCTGCTCGACGCAGAGGCTAAGGAGTATGCAGCCTCGCACCTCTCAAAGGACTCGTCGCACAAGTTCATGGCCACCGTCATGGACTCTGGTACCATGGAGGACAAGGTGTCAGCCTTGACGCTCTTGGTCCAAGAGTCGCCACTGCACACGCAAAAAGCTTTCGGCCAGCTCATGGGGTTGTCGCAGAAGAAGAGCAGGAATGTCGCCATGCAGGCTTTGGCTGCGCTGAAGGATTTACTCGGTCAGGGCGTCCTCCTTCCTCCAGACCGAAAATTAAAGGCGTTTGCGCGACAGCCAGCCCTCCTTTCCGCCATACAGAGCAAGAATGCGCACTGGAAGGCCGGCGAGAAGCTTCCTGGTGGTCTTGAAAAAAGGCATTTGATTGTGTGGGCGTTCGAGGACTGGCTAAAGAAGCAATACTTTGAGCTGCTCAAGATTCTCGAGGCATGGTCTAATGATGAGGTTGAGTTTTCGCGCAACCGCGCTGTCACATATGTTTGGGAACTCCTCAAGGAAAAACCAGAACAGGAAGAAAATCTGTTGCGACTGCTCATCAACAAGCTAGGAGACAAGGAGAAGAAGGTTGCATCACGGGCCTCGTATCTGCTGCTCCAGCTGCAAAATACCCACCCGCTCATGAAGAACGTCATCATTAGTTCCATCGAGTCCGATCTGCTCTTCCGACCGAACCAGAGCGGAATCGCCAAATACTACGCCGTCATCACCCTCAACCAGACCGTCCTCAGCCTGAAGGAGCCCGAGGTAGCCAACAAGCTGTTGGAGATCTACTTCAGTCTCTTCTTGGGCCTGCTGAAGAAGCAAAAGGAACACGAAAAGGAGGAAAAGCGGCTGAACAAGCATGGCCTCATCCAAGGAGGTGGTGGAAAACCCGGCAAGATGGCCAGGCAAAAGGCCGAAAAGGCGGCTACGATGGCTTTCAAAGTCGAGGACGAGTCGCGCGAGAAGCTCATTTCGGCAATCTTGACAGGCGTCAACCGCGCATTTCCCTTTGCTAAAACCGACGATGCCAAGTTTGAGGACCAGCTGAACATGATTTTCGAAGTGACGCACTCTTCCAACTTCAACACCAGCATCCAGGCCATGACTCTAATTCAGCAGATTTCGGCAACGAAGCATTATTCTGCGGACCGCTTCTACCGTACGCTATACGAGTCGCTTCTGGATCCACGCCTCATGACGACTTCAAAGCACATTATGTTTTTGAACTTGCTATACAGGTCGCTCAAGGCTGACACAAGCATCAAGCGCGTAAAGGCCTTTGTGAAGCGTCTGCTCCAGACAATTCACATGCATGAGCCTCCGTTTATTTGCGGAGTCTTGTACCTTGTAAACGAGTTGATCAACACCTTCCCGAGCATCAAGTCCATGCTGTCCACACCAGAAGATCATGGTGATGACAGTGGCGATGAACATTACGAGGATGTTGATGAGGAAAAGGAGCCGACAACCAACAAGAGCGAAGACAAGTCTACAGCACCAGCCTACGATTCCCGAAAACGAGATCCAGAACACGCAAGAGCTGACCTGTCGTGCTTATGGGAGTTGCTGCCGTTGCAAGCACATTACCACCCCTCGGTGCATGTGCTCGCCTCCAAGATTGTCAACCAGGAGCCCATCAAGGAGAAGCCAGACCCAACAATCTACACTCTGATGAACTTCCTCGACAAATTTTCCTTCAAGAACGCAAAGACCAAGTCATCCGGCATCCACGGCACATCCATTATGCAGCCCATGGCGGGCACCTCCAAAGCAGCATCCTACCTCATTACGACGCGCGACGGCGACCGGACGCACGACCCGCTCAACTCTGAGCAATTCTGGCGCCGCAAGGTCGACGACGTGCGCGACGACGAAGTCTTCTTCCACACGTACTTTGAAAAAGCCGGCAAGGCCAAGCAGGCGGAGAAAAAGACGAAGAAGAAGAACCGCAAGCAAGACGACAGCGAGGACAGCGCCGACGACGAGGAAATCTGGCAGGCTCTCGTCAAGAGTAGACCCGAAGTCGAGGGCGACGGCGGCGACGACGACGATTTCAGCGACTTCGACATGGACGATATGATGAGCGATGACGATGAGGGAGCTGGCGGCATGGACGGTGGCGTTGAATTGAATCTCGGTAGCGACGACGACGAGGAGGATCAAGACGTCGAAACGGGTGGTCAGCACGCTGCCGACGATGACGACGACGACGACTTTGCAAATTTCGATCTCGACGATGAAGACGCGTTCATGGATAGCGACGCTGATGTCCCTGTCGATCTTGACGTCGACGAGGATGAAGGCGCCGCAAAGGATGGGCGCAAGAGCAAGAAGCGCAAGCTCAAGAGTCTGCCCACATTTGCGTCTGCGGATGATTACGCCAAGTTGCTCGCTGATGAGGATAGCGAGTAAGCTTTTCGGTCTTTTGCGTTGATATAGTTTTTTTTTTCTCTTGGCAGAAGATGGATTATCCTTTTTTCTTCTCTTTCTCTCCTCAACTTGAAAGATTAAGAAGATTTTTTGTTTGGTCAACTTGTCATGTGAGATCGTGGTGCTTTGATGTCGTTAATCGTTGTTTTGTTGTCACAAGTAAAAGGAACGCGTCGTTGTATACGCCCCACGTTTATTTTCTTCATCGCGTTCGAAAGGGGGATGGATGTAGAATTTGGGCAGTTGGTAGATTATTCACATACCCCCATCCCTTTGTTAATAGAACAACTGTGTCTTGAAGTGGGGAACAAAGTTCCTTCTCTCTACTCCAGTTAAACTTGTTTTTTTTTCTTGCCTCTTTTTTTCGATATGCCATTTGGTTTGTGAGGATGGGTGTTCCAAGCTCAGGCGAGTGGTTATGCTTTATAGAAATGTGTTTCACGAATATGGGTTTCCATACTGTTTCTACGTTGAACGCAAAAAAGGAAGTAGATGAAACCCGATCAAAAATCAGCCCCAAAGTTTCGATATGCACGAGGAATCATGCATTTCTGTTCGACTGTTCCGTGTCCGAGACAATGGGAAACATGCAATCCCCATCTTTCCTTGTAGAAGTAGAACCCCGGGTGTTTCGACGCAAAACGGCTGCTGGAACGTTGACAGTCTGGTGTTCATGTTTGTTTTCTCTCTTTCAATTCTCACATTGCTCGATCCCCATTACGCATTTTGCGAATCAGGAATACTATGCATCACTCTGCCGCGTTCTAAGGTACTGTTACCCAATATTTCCTTGGCAAAGACCCTTCTTGACGGCATCGTTTCCCCCTTTTAGCTATACGGACTTGCTTTTTTGGTGTGGAGAAGATCTGGTGACCTGGGGTTTGTCTGTGCGTGTGATTTGTTAATTTGATGGGAGGGTAGAGAGTATGGATCGCGATTTAGAATATTTGTTGGATATTAGTTAGGTAAAGATGGATTGGGATTGAGGGGGCATGGTATGGGTATAGGGGATCATGCTAAACGTGAGAAGTTTGTGTGTTGATGCGACAGATGCAAGAGGTAAAGGAATGGGCTTGGGCGGGTGATGTTGAGGTGGGGAAAAGGAATGGGAAACGTGAGGTAGACTGTGGTGTTTTAGTCGTAATGAGGATAGAGTTTCGTTTGGATGCTAGAGCACGGAATGGAGATGGAGATGGGCAAGTAGAATGTGTGCGTGGAAGAAGACTGTGTGGTAAGCTACCATTGCAGCTGATGGCTGGTCAAATTGAAGCTCGGTTTTGGAACACGCCGTCTCTGTCCGAAGATACTCATGTCTGTTTGACAGTGTCACCTGCCTGTAAACGTCACGTTAATGTCAAGAGATGTGCTGCGGATGGAATCGAGATGATGAGAAAATCAGATGGTGTTGAGACGAGGGCCGATGTAACGTTCGTGAGACAGAGGTGCAAAGTTGCGGGCGGGCAAGCGGGCTGGTGAGGTTGGGAAGCGCCACTAGTCAAGGCTAGTTGGCCAGCCTCCATGCAGCCAATCCAGCCATTCTGTTTCGAACGTGTGTAGTGATGGACATAGAGTTTGAACGTAGTTGACCGACACTTTGGTACGCAGCAAACAAGCAGCGACAGCAGGGCGACCAAGCTGAACAGACGGTGTGCGGTGACTGAGTGCAGGTGTCGCTCAGGAGACCATGCAGGGCCAAGGCGAGGGCCCCATTCCGCCGTTGTCGAAGGATGCCACCCACCTTTTGCTTGGAGCGAACCCGAGGCCATACTCAAACGGGTCCCGGTTGCCGCTCCAGCCCCTTGGCTGCGCCCCTGCGTAACCCACTCGCTCACATTTACGAAGAGCCATACGAGATGATGCTGTCGGGCCTAATTTTAGAGCCTTGCAGCTTCCGAGAGGACGCGTAATGCCGTGTTGTTTGCCATTATTGAATAAGCGATATTAGCCATTGTTGGCGGGTATTGCATGCTGAATGCCGTGGATGTCGTAGTGAGTGGGTGTAGGTGCAAGTAGGGTCAGTCTTGCAAAGAAAGGGCTAAAGACAAGCAAGCGTTGACAAGCTTATCGATTGAACACGTGACGGGCCGCAGTGCTTACTGTCACTGTACTTGCTGTTCTGCCCTACTGCCGCCGGGGCCTGCGTGTAGTCAGAGTACAATGTGAGTAGCAGACAAAACGTTGGGGAAAACACGGCCAAAGGGGTGCGCGCGCCGTTTGACGAGAGCCAGTGCGCCCAACGGAGCGTCGAGCATTGAAAAATTGCCATGTTAAAAGTGGAGAGGCTGAAGCTGAAGCCGGGGTCGACAGGGCAATTGACGGGGGACATGACGACAGCATGCGCTTTGTTTCTGCGGGAACCCGCACACCACACGACACCACCACTACACCGCACTGCGCTGCGCTGCGCTGCGCAGCGCTGGGAGAAGGCTGGAAGATGGCGAGAGGTTTGCTGAAACTTGGGATGAGGCTGGGCTGGTCAGCGCCAGAGATCCGCCTGACAGCTCGCCCTGCATGCGGTGCGATATTTTTGTTTTCCATCTTTGGGCCGGCATGCTGAGACGACAATGGGACCAATTCCTTCCTTTCTCGGCGACCAAGACAATATCATTGTGTGTGCTGCTTGTAGGTAGTTGAGTAATATTGGCACATGTGTCGCGATCAGCGTCTGCAAGGACGATGGGAAATCAATAAAAAAAATATCTCTCCGCTGCCACAACGGACGCGAAACACGGTCGCCACCAAACAGGGCCACTATTGGCTGTGCTGGCCGCTAGCAGCTTGTCACAGCGCGCTTTGACCTATCTGGGGCTAGCGTGGGGCTGGCTGGTTGCCTGGTCAGGGTGGCGCGGGCCTCTCGGGCTAGTGTTAGCTCGTATGCCTGTTCCTCAGGAGCGGGTGATGAGAACAGCGGCAATAAAAGGAGGGCGCGTCGCGTACAATGATAATTCTTTCTCAGCTCCATCTCATCTCGCTCCAGTCGCTACTCGTCTGAATCGCTATTGCAAACTTGACCTTCATCGTCAATTTCCAATCCCTCAAAGACGCGTCTTTTTAATACCAACCACTACCACCACCACCCGAAAAAAACAAACACCCACATCTCTACCACCAAAATGCGTGCCTCCATCTTCGTCTCCACCGTGGCTTTTGCCCTTGCTTCGGCTCAGGTACGTTGCATTCTTCTGCATTGCCAAATTTCCCATGATCTGGTTCTGACATGAGTACCATAGAACTCTTCCCCGTCCGAGGACCCTGCTCCCCAGACTGCTTTCCTGACCCAGACAAACTCTCTGGGCGTCGTTACCGGCATGCCCCCTGTTGACACCTCCATTGCCAACCAGCCCGACGCCGTCACCGACCAGCCTGCTGTTGTCACTTCTCAGCCTCTTCCCGCCAACATTCCCGCCGTTGGCCCTGGTGTCTACACCCTGACCCTCGCCGGCACCGGCACCGGCACCGCTGTCAACCAGACCCGCACTGTCACCGTCAGCGCAAACAACAGCACCACTGTCGTCCTTGCTCCTGCCACCACCGCCTCCGGCGCTGGTGCTACCGGCAGCGGCTCCTCCCCGTCTGGTGCTTCTCGCTCTGGCTCTGGCTCTGGTGCCTCTGCTACTGGCAGCGGCAGCCGCCCCGACTCCACTGGCGCTGCCTCCAACGTCAAGGTCGCCGCCGGTAGCCTCATGGGCTTCGGTGCCTTCATGGCCGCTTTCCTGTAAACGCTCTCTTCCCCCACTGAGACGCGTTTGACGATTTGATTTTCTGTTCTATTTCGTGGAGAGAGATGTTTTGATCATGTTCGGAAGTAATGTCCTTAAAGATACCTTAGCATGTCGTTTTTTTACCCCGAAAACGCTACTTGGCGCGCCCCTCTTAGCACTGGCATGTGCTTTTGCATGGGAAAATTTGGAGCCCTGTTTTTTGTAATGTCTGTTATTTGACGGTGGAGGAACATATCATGAGGCAACTGAATGAGCCATGTGGTATTACTACGCCGCTGGGGTTTTTGGGGTTTCGGTTCTTGAGTTGTACTGTAGCTGGAAGAAGACGAACACCCATTACCAAAATCTTAAAAACATTTGAAACAATGTACTACCTACTTCAATCTGGTGGGACTCTAGAGTGACAGGAAACTTTTTGCTAAAGCTGCACTCACATTAGCGTACGCCAAAACCAACATTGATATGTAGCAACTTCCTCTCGCTCTCTCGCAAAATCCCACAAAACCGTTTCCCGTTCTTCATTCCTTCTTCCAGCCATTCAGCCAGCCAGCCATCCAAAAGAAAAAAAAACCCCCCCATCCTCCACAATGGCGTCAGCCTTGCCCTCGCTCAAACACCTAGGCACTCTCCCCTACACCACCCCCGCCAGCCGCCTCCGCACCCTCGACATCTGGCTCCCCGCGTCCCCAGAAACGGCACCTTCACTCTGGCTCATCTACCTCCACGGCGGCGCCTGGCACGACCCGCTCCAAGACTCGACCTGCATCCACCCCCTCCTCACCCACCTCAGCAGCACGCACGCCTCGACGCTACCCCAACTCGCCGGCATCGCAAGCCTCAACTACCGCCTCTCGCCCTACCCCGCGCACCCCACGCACCCCAGCTCCCCCTCTGACCCGGATCGCTCTGCAAAGCACCCTACACATGTCCGCGACGTAGCCGCCGCTCTACGCTTTCTCGCGCAGAACCATGGCATGAAGCGCTGGATCGGCGTCGGCCATTCCTGTGGCGCAACAATGCTCGCGCAGCTGGTTTCGGGCATAGGCGCCGACACTGGTGTCGCAGAGCCACTTGCGGGACCAGAGGCGTTGGTGTTGCTCGAGGGCATATACAACATACCGCTTCTGCTGCGGAACCACTCGCCGCCCACGTGTCCGGTGCATATTTCAGATATATACCGGTCCTTCGTCGCCGACGCATTCGGGGCGGACGCAGACGAGAAGGCCTTGTTGGAAGTATCGCCCGTGTCGGGAAAATACAATATTGAGCAGTGGCCCCAAGGAAGGTTGCTGCTTATTTGCCATAGCTACGAGGATGAGCTTGTGGAGCGGGCGCAGCGCGATGTCATGTGTGTGGCGCTGGATCGGCAGGGGTGGAGTATAGTCATGGAGGCTGGCGATGAAGAGGATGAGGTCAGGGCCGAGGGACGCAGAGTGCTTAATGTGAGGGATTTGAAGGGTGGCCATGATGAGATTTGGGAGGATGGGAGACAGATTGCTACCTTGATTGCCGAGGTGGTGCAACGGTTAACCTGACTATGTAAAGTTAGAGATATAGAGTACTAACATCTAGACGAAAAAAAAAGGGCTACAATCACATCACACAAGAACATATACCATGTGCTGGGCTTGGTTTCAAGTCATATTCATTGGCTGCTACGATTCCTTATTAATATACAAAGGGATGGAGTCTTAATGCACCAAGCAAGACTCCTCGGGAAATGCTTTTCAATGGCCCGTATCCAATAACCCTCATGCAATCGTTTCGTGGGCCGTGCTAGTTATACAGCTTTGTGTAATGTACAATCGTATCGCCTTCCCATTCTACCTATTCGCTTCCTTCAACCACTATCCATGATTACCTGTTGTTCAGCCTCTGGTCCATGGCCTTGTTGATCTCGCTATGCACCTCACTAGTCCCGCTCTCGACATTGTTCAACTTGTTCTGAAGCTCTTTGATCTTCTCGCTAGCTTGTGTGCTGGCTCGTCCACCTTCGATTGACTTGGAGGCCTTTGCTTGCGAGGCACTGACATTGCCGTAGACTGCCATGGCACTGGCAATCATGCCGCTGATGTCACCCACATTACCAGGAACCACAATGCTGGTACCCTCTTTGGCAAGGTTACCAAAGGCATCGACATACTTTTCAGCAACAGAGAGTGAAATGGCATTCTGTGCGGCACCTTCGCCTTGAGCAATGGAGCGTGCAACAGCATCGATACCATTGGCTGTAGCCCTGGCCTTGAGCAAGATAGCCTCGGCTTCTCCGCTTGCCATGTTGATTTGCTCTGCTCTCAGAGCCTCGGATGCCAGAATCACAGACTGCTTCTTTCCCTCAGCAATGTTGATAGCAGACTGTCTTTGACCCTCGGATTCCAGAATCTCGGCTCGCTTGGATCGTTCAGCAGTGACTTGACGGTGCATGGCTTCGACAACCGGTTCGGGTGCATGGATGTCACGGATCTCATAGCGCAGGCAAGTAACACCCCAGTCCTGGGCTGCCTCGTTGATGGCTGCAGTGATATTCGCATTGAGGTTGGCGCGCTCCTTGAGGACGTGGTCGAGGGAAAGCTGGCCGATTTCGGAGCGCATCGTCGTCTGTGCAAGCTGGGAGATGGCATACTCTGCGTCTTCTACGCCATAGCTGTTTGAATTTAGTATCTTGGTAGCTTCCAATACATCTGGCAGCACTCACCTCGCCTTGTATGCGTCAAACACACGAGTGTACAATACGCCATCGAGCTCGAGTGTGACATTGTCGGCTGTGATGGCGCTCTGGCTAGGTATCTCAATGGCATTCTCTTTGAGACTCTTGACATAGGCTATCCGGTCAATAAAGGGTATCAGAATGGCCAGACCAGGCTCCAGTATGCGGTTGAACTTTCCCATGCGCTCGACTATCCATGCTGTCTGCTGCGGCACAAAGCGAACAATGGTATTGGTGGGCAGGCGCCTGTGTGACGAGGAAAAGTACGATGGAGGCCCCGATGCAGATGTCAGCTGGCCGAACGATGAGAAGACACTTGTCGGGTTCGTGGCGGACTGTGAGCTGAGGTGCGAGTTGCCGCGGGCCGACAATGTGGTCACTGCAGCAGCCAGTGGTGTTATCCTCGAGTTTGCCAGTGGCCGCGAGCCTCGTAATAGTGTTGAAGCCATGGTGGCTGCCAGCCGTGTGCGCGACGCCATGGCGAGTTCAATTGTGGCTACGAGACGGTTGATGACGGACACGCGATGCTCCAACTATCTAGTAGTAGCGACGCCATCGGCCCAGGACTGATGGCATCGCCGACCGCCGCCTTACATAATCAAGCGCCCTGGTCATGCACAACGATTACCTAGAAGGGAAGTGTGATGGGAGACACTGCAGGTGCGAGTAGCAAGGCCATAAAACATGTGAGCTCCATTAATCAATTACACCTCTCTAGCTAGACCTGTCCTCTGTTTGTTGACAGGCATACCGCATATATGTGAAGCTCATATGCTGAGTAAAACGTAGTCTATTTTGCTGCTATGCCGACCCCAAATCCATGGTATCAGTCCTCGGTACAATAAATCCTGTCACAATACCCCAAACGCCGCGCTATGCTTGATAAAAATCGAAATGCTAGTCCTCCTTTTACAACTTGACTTTCTTCACAGGCTTCTGCTCCGATGCATCATCCTTCTTTCGTTTGAAGATGCTCTGACTCTTCATTTGTCCAAGGCCAGCCTTGTTAGCTGGAGCGGCCTTTGCCTTTAGGCCGAAGCTTAATTTGACGGGTGCTGCATCGACCTTCGCTTCCTCGTCGTCTTTCTTTTCTTCACCTTGCTTCTCCCCATCAACCGGCGAATCTGATTTGTTGCCTTCTGTTGGAGAGGCCTCTTCCGCAGGTGGAGTGACTTGTTGTTGGATCGCTGCCTGGGCTGCGGCTCGTTTTGCTTCAATGACCTTTTTAGCTTCGGCTTCTTCCTGAGCACGCTTTGCCATCTTTTTCAGCATCTTGTCTTCGCCGGCTCCGCTGCGCGCTTCCGCGGCCTCTAATTCTGCAATTTCGTTGCGTCTCTGTACCGCCGCAGCACTGGTATCTCGCCATGCGATCATCAAGCCGTCCTTTTCGTCTTCCTTGACATGACAAATTCCCTCGCGACCAAGATGCTTTGTAAATTCTGTGAGAGAACTCCATTTCGTAGCGTTCACTGTTGATGATTAGTATATTTCCGAAACATTGAGGGTCTTGGTGTACTCACTATGTACATGCTCCTTATCCCTAATATACTCGTTGTAGAATTTGTTCGCAGATATCCACTGCGGCCATGTTAGTTGAACAGCGTTTTATCAAAGCCAAGGAGACTGTACAAACCTTTTCGTTATGCGCCGTCCGCAACAAATTGACGAAATCCCTCTGGAAATCATTACTGAAGTTGTTGATAAACTTCTTTGGGTCCTCGCCGACAATCTGGAGATTCCTGACATGGCTCTCGCTCTGTACGTGGCATTTAAATCCGTTGGCGTCGCGACATTGCTTCTGGCAGGGCTCACACCACCAGCGCAGGCGCTGCAGCCCCTTTGACTTCATCTTGTTCGCGACCCATTTTGTACTACCGGCTTCTGCTTTGCCCATGGTTTACGTGTGTGTATGTGTCGGTGTCGGTGTGTGATGTGCGTATGGTCGAGTCGTGAATGCGCGCGTGGTATTCTGTGTGCAGCGTAGTCTAAGTACGGTGTAGAACGTGTTATCGTGTGTCCTGATCGTTACAACTACAGAATGACCGTAGTGCAGCGGGTTGCAGTAGCAGGTGGGGTAGCGGGGTGTGTGGTGGTCGAGTGAGAGAGTTGAATGCAGAGTTACGGAAATCTAAACACATCGGGCTGACTAACACAGAGATCGCCACCCGCGGCATCCTAGTCTTGGCACTGGGGAACAGAACCAGGGTTCTCGTGCACGTGCCTCTTTCCTCAAATATATCATAATCATGAGGCATGTAGAACTCGAGTCCTCAGAAGCTATAACATTTCTATAGATTTAGAAATTACTAGTAGAGTAGTAATTACTACAGCCGTACGCGATTATCCCCAAGTCCCTGCCATTCCGTCTTTCCAAATGGTGAATACATATTACTACTAGGCGGCAGCCAGTATAACTTATCTCCGCCCGTAATTTTCTCCGGGTCTATACCTTCCTGTTTGAGGCGCCCTTTACTAACCATCATTGTTCCTGTATATTCGAGTGCCGGAGTAACTCTCAGGAACAGCGGTACAGCATAGCCCGGCAACCGAGCTCGGGCGTGCTCTGCAAGGCCAACGAAGTTGAATGTCGACTCTGTCACGCCGTCTGCCATGACAATTGAGGCTGTGCCAGCTCGGCCATCGTGACCTGGCACAAGGACACCATATATAGTGGTTTCAGCAATCTGGGGGAATGTGCCCATCATGTCCGCGATTTCATGGGTAGACACGTTTTCGGATTTCCAGCGAAACGTATCGCCGAGTCGATCGACAAAGAAGACTCGGCCTTCAGCGTCTTGCCGAAACATGTCACCGGACTTGAACCATCTATCTGAAGTTAGAATTCTTTCGCCAGCTTGGCATCGTAGAGCTTACATGTCACCCTTTTCAAACACATCTGTAATTAGTCTCTTCTGCGTGGCCGCCCCGTTATTATAGTAGTTCGGTACAGTAGCCATCGTTCCAGGTGTGAGCCGATAAAGCACTTGACCGGGTTCATTGACACTGCATCGTATCGCAAATCCCTTGCGGTCTCTCACGATCTCTTCAGCATCGAGATCCATCTTGACCAGTACTTCCTGGTTTCGAAATTTCCAATTCCAGATCAACCCTCATAGCCCAATACAATTTGCTGTAAAAGGACCCGCGTTACGATTGAATGACGATCCGAGGCCATCGGTTGCGGCGAAGAGCTCGTGAATGACTGGTATGTTGAAGCGCTCACGGAACAGTTCCCACACGTCTGGACGCATGCCATTGCCCCACGCCATCTGCACCTTATGGTCCCTTTCGTACGGGCTCTTTGGGCCATTAAGGAGATATCGACATAACTCACCGACGTACTGAATGATGTTTGCCTTTGAAGCCGCAACTTCAGGCCAGAACGTCTTGTGTGAGAATTTCCTGCCTAATACCACTGTACCTCCGCCATGAATAGTTGTTGCTGTACAGAGGTTGTGTCCAGCGCCATGGTAGAGCGGCATACATGTATACATTCGACTTTCAGGCTTGATATTTAGATGTTCTGACATTGACCAGCCAACCATAAGCTCGCGAAGGGAGGTTATGCACACACACCTTTGGGCAGGCCAGTGGTTCCAGATGTGTATAGTAGGCTTCGCACCGACTCTAGTTTAATGTTTTCAGTGCGACTGTCGGGAATGGCCGTGGTGTTTGATAGCGATGAAAAGAACGATGGATTATAATATTGGATTTTGATGTCCGTCTTCTCGAGTTCGTCACGGCACGGTTCAACATTCGCTTTAACATCGATGTCTGCAATGACGAATCGAGAATTACACAGCTGGGATGCTTGTTAGATGCAATACTATGTAATGTATGATCGAAGGATTTACCTTTATGCAGTGAACCAACCCCGCCCCTGTCAGGTTCCAGTTCAAAAAACTCGTAACCGCACCGATTGCATCAAGTGCAAACCAAAGCATGAGATGTTCCGGACTGTTCCCACCATCAACTGCGACTATCTCCTCTACCTGTACGCCCAGCTCATCAACTAGCCAGTTCGCAACCCTCGTATATGCCTCAGAGAACTCCTTGTACGACCATGTCTTGCCCTCAAAGACAAGAAAGGGGTGGTTTGGTTGTTTTCGGACCTGATCTTGAAAGACATGATACGTGAGAACGCGTTTTTGTGCGATGCGACTGTTCAAGAACTTAGTGTCTCCAGACGACTGCGTTATTCCACCAATGCTCTTAAGGTCGTGGACTATATGGTATTTGGCGTTGATGTAGGCAATGAGAGCTGCAGCACCAGCACCAGCAACGATGGGTACTGATGAGACTAGTTACTAATTCCTCTAGATCATTGTACATGTGAGCTTCAAGCATACACTCCATAATGGTTTTACTTCTGAGGTATTCCTTATCCTTTGACTACTTTGACAAGAGCAGTAAATATTTGTCCACATCTTGACCCTCGACCCAGTCCCTATGTGAAAGCCGAGGGTTTTACAATTATACTGACTCGCCTTGTTTTTTATAGCGTGGTTTAAGCATACTAGACGGGCTAATACAGCGGCGCCGAGGTTATTGGCTATTAGGGAGTTACTTGCGGGGTAAGTAGACTCAGTTTCCCCGCATTTTCAGGGGCACAAAAGAGATGATTATCAACACCCTAGTTGTCTGATACAATGATAGTTACGCGTCTCGTAGATGGAAAACAAACAAACAAACGTAGCATTTTCAATAGTCAGATACTCAAGACACATTTCCCCTGTTTCATCTATCGCTGTACATGGCTGATTTGCAGACGGTCAATTATTTGCTCGTTCGCTGCAACGCTTCCCACACTCTCATGATATACGCACACCGACACTACGCCCACTTTGACCACAAAACCTCTTCTTCATACCAAACACACATCCGGCTGTCCATGTATACTTCGTCCTCACCCAGCCTACTTTGCTCACACACTCCGTACCAATACACTCCAAAACACACAAAAACAACCATCCTTTGCTTCCTCATCCGTCATAGTATTACTACCCCAACAAAAGACCGACTCGCCAACCAAACAACACTTTTTCACGCGAACAAGACCACACTGGTGAGACTCGTCGGCCCTGCTAGTCTACTCGCCGCCAGGCCCATCGCTGAGCATGCCAACACACAAGAGCAAATGACGACCGCATTTTCTCTAAAACAAAAAAGCTCAGGGTATCAGGAAGTGGCGTACGACTAAGCAAAATCGGCAGAG
Source organism: Bipolaris victoriae FI3 (assembly GCF_000527765.1). NCBI lineage: Eukaryota > Fungi > Ascomycota > Dothideomycetes > Pleosporales > Pleosporaceae > Bipolaris > Bipolaris victoriae. The sequence goes on from NW_014575289.1 coordinate 38,028, forward strand.
TAGGAGAAACCACGGAACTCTTCTTGCATGGCTTGTGAAAGAACTAGATTTGTTGTCAGCAAAATTTCCCAAACATGACATGGCTACACGGGTCCACATACCAGACTGCACAGGTGTAAGCACTGGCGTCACACTCGTAAACTCGGTATCAAAATTGCTCGTGTCCGTTGGGCTCGTAATCTGTGGAATAAATGGTGGCTGTACTCTCTTGTGGTAGATGTCGTCCCAGTTGATGTTCCTGAAGAAGGCATGAGACATGATCTCCTGTGCATCAGTCGGTCCAGATCCTAGACGCATCTCAGGCTCACGGGTGAGTAGCTTCTGTAGAATTGATACAGAGTCACGCGGCATGTGGATGGGGTAGAGCGGCTCGTCGGCAAGAATGGCGTCGTAGATTTCGTCTTCGTCCTCACCACGGAAAGGCGACTGCTGAAGAAGCATCTGGTAGATAAGAACACCAAATGCCCACCAGTCAACTGCGCGTCCGTACTTCTTATCCAAGAGAATCTGGAGGATCAAACATTAGAAATGGTCGTTTTGGGTTAAAAATGCGACTTACTTCTGGTGCCATGAACTCAGGAGTACCACAGAATGTGCTGGTGGTTGAGCCATACCACATCTCCTCTTTACACAGACCATAATCGGCAACCTTGATGTGTCCGTCAAGAGTCAACATGATATTGTCGAGTTTCAAATCTCGGTAAATGACACCGTTCTCATGGAAGTACTTGAGGGCGAGGCAGACTTCGGCCGCATAGAACCTGTTCTAGCGTTAGCAAGTGCTTCTTTACCCATATAGTGAAAACGTACTGTGCGCGTTTTGTGCCGAATTGCCCACGTTGAATGTGCAACATCAAATCACCACCACTGATATACTCCATGACGAAGTAGACTCGTGTCTCAGTTTGGAAACAGGCGTGGAGGTTCAGCAAAAAGGGATGCCTCTCCTTGTTGGCAATCAAGAACACTCTCTTCTCCGACCGCGTACTCTCCACTTCATCGTTCTCGATAATGAATTCCTTCTTCAGAACCTTGATGGCGTAGAGCTGCTTGGTGGTCTTGGTTTCAGCCAACATGACCTTTCCAAAGTTACCTTTACCCAAAACAGCAAGGAAGTTGAAGTGGTCCAATCCTATCCTCTTGCCAGTACCCTGTGTGTTGGCTGCGGGAGTAACCTTCTTTCCTGGCGCTTCTCCCACTGCAGATGGAGGCGGCTGGGTGAGCGCCTGCGGCTCCGGCATCTTTTGTTGCGCAGGCGTTGGTTGCTGCGGATGTTGTGGTGGCGATTGTGGTGGCGGGGGTTGAGGCAGAGGATAGGAGGATTTCGTTGGGTAGGACGGCACGGGTGCGGGCTGTTGGTGACTTGGTGGGTAGCTTGGAATGTTGGCGTAGACTGATGGGTCATAGGCCGCTGGTTGGGGTGCTTGCTGCTGTGACATACGTTGCTCTGTTGGATATCCACTGCCAGATGATCGTCCGCTTTGAGGTGAATAATCTGTGTTGCTGCGGCCATATCCAGGTTGTGTGGCTTTGTTCATTGCTGCTGCGGCCGCAGCTACTGAAGACTGAGTGCGTGGGCCCGAAGGGGGTCTCGATCCCGAAGTCGGCGATGTAGGAGCTCCAGTGGATCCCGTTCCCGTTGTTGAGTAAGAGGCGCGCGCAGCATCAACTGAAGTTGCTGATGAAGGATAAGATGGCTGTCGTGGCGGACCGGGTGGAGGACTCATTTGTTCCTTGCCGTAGGAGTACCTATCGGATTGGGTTGGTGATTCCTGGCCTGGCTGTCCAGGAGATTGAGGCTGCGTCGGTGGCAATGGCTTCGCCGCCGATTGCGGTCTCAGAGTGCGCTGGCTCATACCAGGGCCTGATGAAGATTGACCTCTTCTGGTTCTCTTAATCTCCATTAGAATCTGGTTGGCGACTTCCATGGACATTCCGCAAAAGTCTGGTACAAAGTGAACGCAGTGAGCGTGACAAGTGAGGCCACATTCTGCAATGAAGTTAGTATGATATTAGAGCTGGCGGCCATGTCGAGATACTCACCATTACACTTCTTAGTCTGCTTCCGGCCAAGTGGAAGAACGTAACCGCAGTGACAGCACCAATTGGCACCCATATTGGAAAAGTTCTCGAAACGATGTGGAATTCGGTGGTTGAGCTTTGCCTCGTCGGGATCGGTCTCGGCATTGGACTGGGTGATACACTTTGTGACGACTTTGGGATAGCATTTCTTGTGGCAAGTATAATTGCAGTCGGAGCATTGCATGCCTGCAGCATACTTGAGAAATTCGGCACAGAGAGCGCAGCGCATGACGTTGTAGAACTGCTGTTGCACAAACTTGTGTCCATACTGCTCGACCACATCCTCTTTGCGTTGACGGACAGCACCCTTACGACCGAGACCAAGATCAAAGGGCTGCTTGTTGCCTGTGTTCTTGACAAATGACATGGTGAGATGGATGCGGCCAACCGGCTCCAGTGAGAACCAGTCATCAATCATGATAGGCCCAGTTTGCGGCTGCGGTGCCCCAGGCGGTCTCACACCGGCAGGAGCAGGACCTCCACCAGGACCGCCAGCGGGGGTTTGTCCTGGGGGTGGCTGAAACTGCATGTCGGGCTGGATTCCAGTGTGGCCTCCCATCTTGTCAGCAGCGACCCAGCCAGAGTTTGCAAGCTCCGTCTCAATCTTCTTCCTGCGCATCTCCTCGGCAATATCGGATATGCGTACCCACAGCATGCCAATGGGCAGAAGATGGTCGCCCGTCTTGTCGTAGACTGTGATTTCAATCTCATTTGCCTTGTCGATGCTGAAGTCGTGGACTTCGTCGGTCCAGCGGTCGTTTCTTGTTGGCTTGGTACGGCCTTTGATGGTGTCCTCGACCTTGATGTTGACGAAGGTTTCTGGGCCCCGACTAAAGCGCCCAGTGGCTGCGTGATCAACATCGGCAACAGCGTGTATGCGCAGAGACAGTTGTCCGCTGAGGGGTTTTCTTTGGCTGGGAATATCGAGACTATCGTCTGTACGATGGTCAGTCTTTGGACGAAATTGCAGCTTCTTCCTTTGTGGAGCTTACTATCGTCGCCGTCACCGTCAATATCAACATGAAGATCCTCGTACCGCTTCAGCGAGTGCTTGAGCAGCTGGATCTTCTGGTTACTCTCGATGCGCTTGGCCTCGGCATCCTGCTTGCTCTTGCGGTCGCCTTCCATTTGGTATAGGCGAACCATCTTCTCAATGCCATCCTTGTACTGTTTTTCTACACTGAGCTTGAATTCAAGTTGGGTCAGCATGAGCTGGATGCGGGGACCGAGATGCGGGGTGTCGTATTTGATAAGGTCTGCACTTGTTAGCATCGCATATGGCGGGGAGGGAGTGGCAAAGGCATGTACCCAGCTTGCTGTAGTTGGGGCGTTTGTTAGCTGTGCCAGGCGGCGGTGCGGCAAAAGGCGCGCGAGGAGGCTGCAGAGCGTCGCCGCCGCTGAGCTGGCTGTACTGGCTCTGAGGCCCGCCGTAGCCGCCCTGGTCCTGCTGCGCGTAGCCGTCCCAGTTGTCCTTTGGCGGAGGGGTCAGGGGATTGGTGGGGGAGCGGCCTGGCTGCAGATTCATGCTGTCGACACCCGACGTGGTGCGCTGCAAGTCGAGATCGCGCAGCTTGGACTCGAAGTAGTCGATGTTGCGGCGGCCGTCCTTGATCTGGCCGTCGAGGCGCGAGAGGACGGCCGGGTTGTTGGTCGACTGGCGCATGGCATTGGCGGCGTTGATCAGGGCCTTTTCACGGTCGATTTTGCGCTGCACATTGGCAACGGTCTCCTCGACGTTGGCCATGGCGAGGACGTGGTGTGGAGGAGGGTTCGGCGAAGAAGGCGGGTGGGGGGAATTTCTTCGCCGATGGAGGCAACGGCGTGCTCAGGTGCCTGGCCGTCGCTGGGCTGGCTTGGGGGGGGGAGGAGGGGTGCGCCGGCACTGATACAGACCGACACTGGGGGGGTGCAAGCAGGCAGACGGGCAGACGGGCAGTCTCTGGGCGTGGAGGAGCCGCTGCAACGCGTCTTGGAGCGAGCGATGGGGCGCGCGTCCAAGAGAAGAGTCGGGTGGAGAGGCCTGGGGTCAATGGCGGCGGCGGTATGGTGCTGCTGTGGTGATGTCGTCGGGCAGACAGCGATTTAGCTCACGCATAAGGCGGCTTAGCGGAGCCCCACTTTGCTCCCCCCTCTCTGCTCTCTCTCTCTGCTATTGAGTGCGGTCAGTGGCGTTGCAACGGGCGCAGACTGTGGCTGTCGTGTCGTCCTATTATTTCTATTCGTCCTCGTCCTCGTCTTGGTCTTGTCCTTATCTATCTCCTGCTCTTGCTGGCCCCTGGGTGGTGTCGTGTGCCTTTGTCAGCGTGTTGGGGCGGCATAAATCAGACAAGGCGATATGGATGGTATGACGACGCGACGGTTGGGGGGCGGGGTGAAGACGAACGCTCCTTCTCCCTCACTCGCTCACCGTCACATGCGACTCGGGCAAGCACCTGCCGACGACACCAACATGATGCCTCTACTCTCTAGTCATGCCACCTCGTACTACTACCCATCGTCGCCTCCCCCCTCACATTGTTCGCATCGCCTTTGTCCCTCGTATCTGCTCGACGGCACATGGCCTCGTTTTTGCCCAATTGGGCACCGACGCTCGGTGTGTACAACGCCTGATGCTCTACTTGTACGAGTCTTGTCTTCGCCGCCAAACTGCACATCCCACCTTGCACAACCCTCTGAAACCAATATCAGGGGTGCCATCCCTTCTTACCCATTTTGCATCAACTGCTCTACTACAGCTACCTATAGCAGGCGCCTTTGCATTGCACTCACCCAAGTCATGCGCTCAAACTACTAGACGTCTAACCAAAGTTTTGACGTCGTTGAACGTCAAAATGTCACAACACCTAGCAATACCGTCAGCCGAAACCAAAAAATTAACAAGTGCCAACGTTCCTTCTCCCTGACTGATGTTCGTCACGTGGCCAGCCCAGCCTATACTCACAAGCGACTGGAGCTTGGCCTACCGCTTTCAACCACCATTCACAGCTTTCTACACAACTCTGCAAACTATATAAGAATCCCATCCAACCATAGTTAAAGATCCATCTCTGCAAAAGCAATAGCCCAAGTAGAGGCAGCCCAGTGGCGCGTCTCACAAGCGGCCAAGCGACCACTAGGCTACTGATCTGCTTAGCCGGCAATTCATCTTCCGCGAATTGTGGAGAAGCTCGCCAAGTTCACCTTAAAAGATTGAAAAGTCAAAAGCGCGCATTGGTCCTTGTGCCTACATTCTCTCCTACAAAAGCAAGCACATGCCTGTACCCGCATTAAAAGACCAACAAATCACCCCGGGCCCGGAAAATCACCAATCCTTCCATCTTGCACACTCCTGCAAGGTTCCACTGCCTGCAAAGATCACACCCACTTACGAAATGTCCCTGTAGATCATATGCAACTTCACGTCTTGGACTTTGCTTCATACTCCGTCGTGAGAGCAAACGGACAATTCAGGTGCATCTTTTCTGGAGACTTGCCCCTTTCAATCCCCACCAATGGCTTCCGCAATATGTCTTCCTCAAGACCATCCCCATCAATGGGAGATATATAGCGCCAACTTCAAACTCAACAACTTAATATTCACGTGCTTTCTCATTCTTCAGGTGGTTTTCGCACTGCAGGTCCTATGGCAGCTGTATCACCATGGCGGTCGACCGCTTCATTTGTCTTCTGCAGATACCAATGACTTGGCCATCGAGTCATGGTCTAAGAGTGCCATGGTACCGTGGTTCTGGTAAGTTACAAAAAGCGACTCGGCACTTTGCACAGCGGTTCAGTAGCCGCTTTGGCATTTTTGGCTGACTCCAATTGCCTTGGTTTTGACCCTCTTTAGATATTCGAGTCGACAAGCGTGCAATACGTCCAGCCCCATACCAAATAGGGCTACCTAGGGTCCACCTTATGAAACCAGCCATTCAGCGTCATTTATACAAAAGTGTTCGTGCTTTGCGATCTTCGACAGTCACACATGATTGCGGAATGGACAATACTGGCTTCGCCTGCGGAACGCGGACCTCCTACTGCTCCACAGTCTGTGAGACACTCACTTCCCTTTCAGGCCCTCCTTCTGTGCCGTGTCAAGTAGCCGTGTCTGCGTGGCGCATCTTGAAGCCTGCAGTTCTTTTGGAAGGAGGGAATGATCATTTCACACAATGTTGTTACAAGTTCATGGTCGCCTTATCTTTTTCTCATGGGTGTTTACACTAATCCATTTATCCAAGCCGCTCACCATAGGGCGTCCCGTTCCGAATGGACAGGTCAGGGGATGGAAGATCTTTTCCTCGGACTTTTTATGGGGCACGTCAGAAGCGAGTATGTGGCTTATGCAAGGCTTACTAGTGACAACCACTAACACCCGGGATCATCTCCCGACGTGGCGAACCCTCGACCCGACCCAGACACTCTTATGAGCTGTAGATATGAAAAGTCTGGAGAAAGTTGAGCGGGAGTAGATGGAATATACCAACCGAAGGTTTCTCAATCCGTCATCTGCAGGGCATGCAACCAGATAGTTAAGCGATGAAATCTAAACACCACACAATAACAGTGAGCTAGTATTCTGTCTGAAAAAAGAGGAACACTATGGGAAGTGTGGCACCACACCCGCTAAACCTTCACTCTTCAATGTGTACCTTTCGCGGTACCTGCGTTTTCTCGAGTCCAGACGCGAGCATGTTCCTCATGTATGGGTCAGCCGCTCTTCCCACACCGGCCGCCACTTCAGGCCACCCTCACCAACCATCATAACGACGTTCTCGACGGAGCGGAACATGGTTCTATTCCAGTAATTGTTCGCCGTACCTGACAGGCCGTATCCCAGAAGCCCTCTCACGATTCGACAAAAAATTGGATCCCCGTGGGTCTTTTACTTGGCTTCTGGTGTAAGGCCAATGTCGAATTGTTCCATGATCTGAAGCGAGTCGTAATTTGACATGGGGGATCTTCAACAGCACCCCGACATGCATCCAATCTCTCTTCATCCATCTCTGAGCCGATCTATTTTATATTCCCCATCTTACTTTGCCTTGACCCCGGATGGCAGGTCCTGAACATCACTTTGCGCTTGCATCACTGGCAGATTGACGTCCTTTGAGAACACTACATAGTCGTTTATAACCTCCGCGGACCGCCTTTTTCACATTTGTTGCCACTCCTATTTCCATAGGAACTCGAATTCAGGGCAAAGGATCCAACATGACTTACTTCGAGGACAAGGCACCCAACCTCGCTGCCTCAATTATCGCACTGGCTGTTGTTGCATACATGACATTCGGGCTGCGAGTCTACACAAGAATTCACAATCAAGCTTGGGGTCTTGATGATTGGTCTATGACTCTAGCGACTGTAAGTCACTCCTTTGTAACTTTGGCGGTAGGAGTCATGCTGACAGGACGCTTCCCAGATTCCCTTCACGGGCCTGACAATATCGTGTATCGGCGGTGCATTCAGCGGCGTCGGCATTCATGACAACAAACTCAGTCCAAGCGAGAAGGTTCAGGGAATGCAGGTATGTGCCTGTTCATTGACGTGACAATTTATACTAACAGTCTCCAGTTTTTCTTCTTCTTTGAAGTCTTTTACTGCGCGGCAATCATCCCGATCAAGCTGAGCATTTCCTTTATGCTGATCCGAATCGCTTCGCGGAGGAAAACATACATTTACAGCCTGTATGCTGTATCTGCCATGTTCGTCATCATGAATCTCATCGCCCTGCTGTACATTATTTTCCAGTGCGCTCCCGTGTCATACGCTTGGGATCAGTCGACACCTGGAGGCAAGTGTAATCCTGCGCAGACACTTGCCGATATCTACTATGCGACCACGGCAATCAACATTGCAACGGATTGGTTTTGTGCCTTGCTGCCCATACCGTTGCTATGGAACGTGCAGCTCAACCGCAATGCTAAGCTTTCCGTCGGCGTTATTCTCGGTCTAGGAGCCTTGTAAGTCTTTGTTCCCCCTGGCTCGCTTATTTCATGAACATGATCGCTGAACGAATGCTCCACACAGAGCCAGTTTGTCTGCATGCATTCGCCTCATTTACACGGTGAACCTTACGAGTTCGACCGACTATCTCCGTGAGTTCCACTTTCCCTATCTCTTTCCCTTGTCCCCCGCACACACTAACACACCCGACAGACGGTGTAGCCGATGTCATTCTCTGGGGCTATGCCGAAAATGGCGTCGGAATGATTGTAGGATGTGTCGCCACACTCCGTCCTCTACTGCAGCGCGTCCTCAAACTCGGTAGCAGCGGCAGTAGCGCAACCCCACAGACACCCGCAGCAGGCTATGCAAAGCGACCCGCTGTCAAGAGCCATTTGACCGGCAGAGACGAGGAATGGGTCGCGCTTGAAGATGGCCAGACGGTAAACATGGTGCGTGGACAGGGTAGCGTCGGAAGCGAAGAGTTTATCCTACCGTCCAAGGACTACCGCGGCATTCACGTCACCAGCACAGTTGAGCAGCGAACAAGCTCACTGAAGCTGTAAGCGATACTCATAAGACTTTAATTCTCATTTAAAATGATATAGGCATTTTTAGAAGGATGAAACAAGGGAAAGCAACAAGAAAAGTTTACACATACATGATAGAAATGACGATAGATTTACCACCTGCCAAATTAAGAATTCTCCCCGAAGTGGTAGTAACTATCCTTACAAAGTACCAACAAATCTGTACCTTGCAGGCAAGCCACCAACAACAGAAGAAGAAGAAAAAAGCACCACCCCCGGTACATCCCACCCGTCCGAGCCCCCGTCCTCCGTTCCCAGCCCGCCACATCCATGCCCACGGGCCCGCAACAAGAAATAGGAAAGAGACAAGACACATCACCACCCACCCACTCCCAAATCCACCACCCCGATATATCCTGGTATTCATGCACATATCTGTCGCACCATCCACCACTCTACATAACCACACATGTATTACAACACACATGAAAGATGATGGAACGCACATACATATATAAAGCGCCAAACCCGGTAACCGGGGGCGTGGTTTAAAAAAGAAAAAAGAGAGAAAACGGGCGGCTCGCGTATGTACCGTTGGATGAGCGTTGCTTTTGCGTCCCGTCACTGGGCTAACGGGGCGGGAAGGGGGGGGGGCAGGTTTTAAGCGAAAGAAAGAAAGGAGGGTGCAGGATGCAGGATGCAGGGTTGGGTAGGGATGCAAAGGCAGGAGGCAGAAGCGATATTACAGGATTTGATATTTTGAAGGTGCGGGTAAGGATGGTAAGGGGAAGCGATATTATAAGATCAGACGGGTGAGATGAGTGTTGGTGTCTGGGTTTTTTAACTTGAAACATGTTACTGAGGATTATAGGCCTTTTTTTTTACTATATGTTGGACTGGGGTTAGGGGAGAAGTGGGTGGCATGGTGGTGTGGAAGTGGTAGGCTGGGAGGTACTAGGAGTCGGGCCGAGGATACTGGGTACGATGGAGCGAAGAGTGGTAGTTTTGTGGAGGTTGTACGGGAGGCCAGGAGGGTTCGTAGGCGGTATGAGGGGGTGTAGTTATGAGATGGTGGGTTTGGGGCGAGAGGTGTAAGGAATGTGGGTGTGGGTGATGGCTCTTGAGGAGAGGTTGCTGTCGCTGTTGAGGGATGGTATCAATGATATGATTTGGTATTTTGAAAGATTGAGACGGGCGGGTACATTCGGTAGTTGGGTTCTGGTATCGTCTCCTGGATAGCATAATAGCTTGACAAGAGTTGGTTGTGCAGAGTGGCTTGGTGCAGCTGCTTTGTGCTAATTCCATTGGTGATCCTGTGGAATTCCAGTCTTGGAGAATTGAACAGCCAAATAATGCACGATGTTTTGTTGGAGGGAAGTGGCACAGCCTGGGTAATAATGTTTACAGGGATACAGAATAAGCAACATGCAAGCCTTAGTAATGGGCTTTACAAGCCTTCTTTGGTTTAGTATGGATTTTGCCAAACTTGACAGAATGGCTTCTAATTGTATAGATCGTTACTATGGATCAGGATGCTCTTATTCGAAGACTGTCTATCACTCATTTTTGATGTGACACCCAAACAATTGTCCGGGCTGTACCTTGTACTATTATATTGACATGCAGTATGCAGTAGCATTATCATATGCACTGTTACTAGCAATTCACAATACCAAGTAGTTGTTGTAAAATGGTAGTACTTGTGTTGTGTGTCAAACTCTATTTCCCGGTGGGGTAATTCCGCCAAGCGCCTGCTGCCTACAGTACTAGTGCGACTCCACGAATGCGATATAAAAGGTGTTTCTCGACCGCATCCCCACGTTGGAGAAAAGCAAATTTGTTCGATTCAATTTACTCCCGGGTCATCTCTTCCTTCGTCTCCCACGATCGTAACTCGACACAACGCACTGTCTCTCGCATCCCGGCCATCCACTCGCATCTGGCCCACCACGCCGAGTGTCTACTGATTTGTTTTAGACCCTCCGATAATGGCAAACTTTTCTGGTAGCGTCTTTGGCGAGACCCTCCAAACAATTACCAGCACCAAGTTAGAGGAGCTCGCAAAGCAACGCATCAGCTTTGAGGACAAATATACAAGACTGCTCGACTCTGTGAAATCAGAAAAAGACGCGTTGAAGCGAGTTGGCATCCTACTTGACGGCTTGAAGGAATGCCTTGGCATTCAGACCGTAAAGAGCTCTACAGCTGGGGGAGGTGTCCACGTAATTATCAGCGGATCAAGGAATACCGGCCTCGAAACTGATCTCCGGAACTTGTACCGTTTTATTGAGCAAGCTCGCTTTGACCCTTCTGTGTCAAGTAAGGTCATCTTGGGTTGGGAAAAGAGACTGCTTCAGTACCTTTCAATTCAGTCCACCAAGTTCCAATACGCCGACCTCTACGGGAAGCTCGTCACAGAATGGCTCTCCTCTGAGAAACCTGCAAACAATGATGGCGACGTTGAGATGGCGGAGAGCTTTGAAGAGGTACCCGGTGCGAAGAAGCTTGCTACTCGTACGGAATGGGAGAAGAATGTGTTCCAGGCGGCTGAAGTAGATGAAAAGGCACTACGGCTATATCTCAAAGACCTCTTTGTCAAAGATAAGAAAGAAAGCACCTCAGCAATCGACGAGTTGCATAAAAAGGTCCAAGAATTCGAAAAGAGTCTAACTAGGTCAAACCAACTTGACATGTTTTCACTTCGTCCGGTCATTGAAGGATTACAAAACTCCGATCTGCTTTCAAACGAAAAGCGGGAAGCGTTGAGAGATTTTCTGGGCAACAGTCAGTATAGTCGATACTGGCGAGGCACCCCAACTAACACTTGTATCAGATGTAATATTGACAGAAGTCTGCGATATTCTCAATGTGCGCTTGGCAGCTCTTGAAAATTGGAACTGGGGCCCGCAAGTCCTAGTGGAACAAAGGAGGAAGATCAATGGCGAATTTTCGATCCAGCTGGATCCTGACCTTTTGCAAGCGATTTTCCTTCATTACATCGGCGTACAATGGTATCTTCGCTCGTTCCCAACTACTTTAACACAACTAATAAACTTCGATTAGGTCAGTGTTCTTCAAATCCGCATTTAGAGACTTGCATAAGCACGAGGCTTGGAAGAGCTCTTCTACTGAGGTCGGCAGGGATGAGCGCTCACAGCGCATGTACTTCCTTGGTAAAAAAAGTACGAATGCTTCAAAGAGTCTCGAGGAGAAGCGAAAATGCACGCATGACAATAGATACTTTGCATATCAACTACTGGACTTTGACGCACAGCAAGTCGAGGTGGAAGAAGGTGAGGAAGAAGCAGAGTACGGGGAATACGCTGTTAACAAACGAGACATCGTGGTGCATGACCTTGCGGCAAAGCGACCTATGAAATCCGCGGTTAGATCGCATTTCGCTGCAAGGCGTCTGGTTCCTGAAGCTGAAGTAGACGAATCTGATGAGGACGATGAAGACGAGATATTATCGGAGGATTCGTTCCAACACGAAGACGAAATTTACCGTGGTCAATCTAAGAAACCTATGGAATCAAAGCAGAATCTGCTTCATCTTGTCGCCACAGAAATCATTTTCAATACCCGGCTACACGGCGAGTTTACTTGCCTCCATACGACATTTGATTCCTGGAACTCACTTCTACCGCATCAAACAATATCCGCAGTCCTCGAATTTCTCGGTGTATCAAAGAAATGGATGACTTTCTTTGAGAGATATCTACAGGCTCCATTGAAGTTTGCCGACGATCCAGCATCTGAGCCACGTTTGCGTAAGCGAGGCATGCCGAGCTCTCATATATTGAGTGATGTGCTGGGCGAAACAGTACTCTTGTGCCTGGACTTTGCTGTCAATCAGGCCACCGGCGGTCCAGATCTGTATCGCCTCGGCGATGATGTATGGTTTTGGAATAAGGATTATGAGACATGCGTGAGCGCCTGGGCCAGCATTCTGAAGTTCACCGAGATCATGGGAGTTAGGGTGAGTTTTAGACTAATGAAGGATCTGTCGTGGTGTCTAACGAAAAAACTAGCTGCACGAGAAGAAGACTGGCAGTGTGCGAATCGCACACAACAAGGAAGCGGAAATCGATGAACGTCTTCCCGAAGGTGAGATTCGCTGGGGTTTCTTACAGCTTGATCCTAAAAGCGGCCGGTTCGAAATCGACCAACGCATGGTCGATGGACATGTAGAGGAATTGCGCACGCAGCTGCAAGGCAAATCGAAGAGTGTTATCGACTACATCCAAGTCTGGGTATGTCATACGACTCGAATGACTGATTTCACAAATTGCTGACTCTTGATATCAGAACTCGTACGCGGCTACATTCTTTAGCTCGAATTTCGGAAAAGCTGCCAATTGCTTCGGCCGCGAACATGTCGATAAAATGCTCGCTACTCACCGCCACATTCAGGAGCAAATATTTCCCAATGGCAGCATTGTTCAGCAGATCAAGCAGATGATAGACGAGCGCTTCTCAGTGAAAAACGTCCCTGACGGCTTCCTCTTCTTCCCAGTCGAATTAGGCGGCCTAGACCTTAAGTCACCGTTTGTGCACCTTTTGCAGATCCGTGAGTCTGTAAGAGAAAACCCTTACGACTTGCTCGATGAGTACGAGCGAAACGAGCGCGACGACTACGCCACCGCCAAACGCAGATTCGACAATGCCGACCCGGATACTATGCGTCGTAATGCCGACGATTCAGCCTTGCAACGTAAAAACATCGATGAGTTCTTCTCTTTCGAAGAGTTTGTCAAGCACCGCGAGGTTTTTGGAACATTAGGAAAGGCAAGCTTAGTGAAGACTTACAAGAAATTGCTGGAGCAACCGCAGGAAGAACCTGTGGCTCTCAGCACATCAGTTGGGCAGGCTATAACTCATCTATCGAGTCAGAGCAATCTACGAGGCATCCTTGGTAATTGGGCGGCCATGGATGCTTATTGGAAGTGGATCGCACAGATGTATGGCCCGGAGATGATCGATACGTTCGGGAGTCTAAATGTTGTCGAATTTGGATTGCTGCCTATTGGTATGGTGTCGATGTTTAGACAGCGTCGTACCAAATGGCAAGGCTGAATGGACTGATGAGTGTTTCAAGTTGAGCAGATCGTTTCTGTTTTTCGAATAGCATGGCTGTAAGGAAGATACCTGCGGTCTTCATTGTTGACCGTGGAGCGAGTATCTACCCGTACGGCGAGGCACTTGTGCTACTCTCGCTTTGCTAGCGTAAAATAAATCTCGTACTACCGGAACATTAGTCAGAGGCTGGCGGGAGAATAAGCTCAACGGGACGGGTAATCCGAACATCTTCCCCGCATCCGCTCTTGTTTCACCCTTTTATTCATCTTCTGTTCCTGTCACTCTCAATCTCTCTTTCGAAATCTCTCATTTTGCCAAGAAACGTAGCTGATTCTGTGTGGAGCACGTCACGCTATCGATACTTGAGAATGCACTCCCCGTCACTGCCACTCTGTGTACCTCACATGCTAGCAAGACTTTGAAGAAGCCGACCATTGGTTATTGAAAGCCACGGATCTTTCAGTGAGTGCCGATATAACCTGTTTGTGAACTGACTATTGGTAAACTTGTTTGAATCGTAGCGATGACACATTATTATTGCGTCAGCCCAAGCAACTTTACGTTGTCAGTCCTTCTTAACATCATGAAATCGGATTCAAGAGGAGGAAACTTTTTTTTTTAAAAAAGAAATGAAAATACAGTCGAACGTTGTTCCATGGTTTTCAGAACAGGCGCTGGCATTTCATCATACCGACATGCGGGCACCGGTAAGATATTCAGATGCCAGAGCAGAACTACAGGACCCTTAGCATCCCAACGCGATACCCCGCTGACCCGCTGGTTGTCACGGCTAGAACGTTGTCTCAAACCCCACGGGACGTGGGTCGAGCCATTTTTTTTGGCGGACCGGTTCGTCATTGGCGAGGGTTCATAGGCTGGCACTACCCACAATTACCGGCAGACGGCCACACAGAAGCGAATCGCGTCCCTGCAAGCTGTCAACAACCAACCAAACAGTCCCGCGGCGCACTCCAAGATCCTCAACGATTCGCATCTCTGAGCGGTATTATGGGGGTGTGGGATTATTAGTTGACGCTAGTTGATGACGTTATCGGCACAGCTGTGCGCACAACACCGAGACGAGAAAAGTGTCGTGCGCTGGAACTAGCAAGCTGTACGAGCCCCAGCAAGCCAGACCTCACATCTCTTGATATTCTGTACGAGAACTATTGGTTCGGTGCATGGAGTTTACAACTGAATAAATATCTCGTCGAGTACCGGTCGCTCGCAGATCTCCTTTTCCATTTTACCCCTCCTTCGAAAACTTTCAGACCATGTCTGTCATCGATACTACCAAGGACCTGTCAGCACTCTTCTCCCAACAGGTTCAGGCTACCCCCGACTTGGTTGCTTTAGAAGACGACAAGACTACATACACATACCAGGAGCTTCACGACAAAGTTGCTGCGCTTGCCGACCGGCTGCGGGGTCATGGGGTTGGCCGTGACAGCCTGGTTGGTGTCCTGTTGCCGCGATCCGCCGACTATGTAATCGCCTGCTTAGCAGCACTCTGTGCAGGCGGTGCGTTTCTGGTTCTGGAATTGGCCTATCCTCCTGATCTCCTTGCCGATGTTCTTGAGGACTCACAACCTACTGTTGTAGTTACTGTCAGTGCAGAAGTCGGAAAGATCAAGGGGTCCACACCGCTCGTTGTTCTGGATGAAACCAGCTCAGATAAGAACGGCCAATTGGACGAGCACGATCTGAAGCCTTTGCCCGAAGAGACTGATTTGGAACGCCTGGCATTTGTTGCCTACTCTAGTGGAACTACTGGCAAGCCGAAAGGTATCGCCAACCCCCACAAAGCAGCAGTCTTTTCATACAATCTTCGATTCGGCCTATCTGATCTGAAACCGGGAGACCGTGTGGCTTGCAATGTCTTCTTCGTTTGGGAAATCATACGCCCGCTATTAAGGGGAGCAACTGTTGTGGCTGTTCCGGACGATGTGAGCTACGATCCACGCATGTTGGTCGACCTCCTTGCCTCCAAGAAGATTACCGAGACTCTTTTCACACCAACCCTATTCTCTGCTGTTCTTGCAAGACATCAGGCGCTCGCGACTCGGCTGCCGGATCTAAAGACTGTTTGGCTCAATGGCGAAGTAGTGACAACCGATCTTGCACGCCGTGGTATCAAGGCCCTCCCCAACGCCCGCTTGCTCAACGTCTATAGCGCATGCGAGACACACGAAATCGCCTGTGGTGACATCAAGGATATGCTTGAGAAGATTGACAAGGATGCTGCGTACTGCCCTGTAGGACCGCCACTTATCGACAAAAAGTACATCTACATCCTGGATGAGAGTGGCCAGAGGGTAGAAGATGGCGAAAATGGCGAGCTCTGCGTTGGTGGACACCTTCTTGCCCGTGGATATCTCAACCTTCCAGAGACAACTGAAAAAGCATTTATCAGGAATCCATACAGCTCCAAGATTGGTGCTAGAATGTACAGGACTGGTGACAAGGCACGCATACTTCCCAGCGGCCTGCTCGAAATCACCGGCCGTGTCGGCGCTATGATCAAAATTCGTGGATACTCGGTGGTACCAGGCAAGGTTGAGAACGCAATTCTGACCCATTTGGCTGTCAGCCATTGTGCTGTGATAGCTTTTGGGGAGGGTATCGACCGCCAGTTGGTGGCATACATTGTTCGAGACAAGAACACATCGGCCGAACGCCCGGAGCTTGAGATCGACAGGACTGGGCGCAGCTCGACTGCTAGGCGCATGCTTATGGCCTATCTTGCTCATTACATGATTCCTTCGTTATGGGTTGAGATGGACAAGCTACCAACGAGTGATGTTTCTGGCAAGGTCGACCTCAAGGCTCTACCTCCCCCGAGACCATCATCACCTTCAGGAAGTGCACGCAAGTATGAACAAAGCCCAATTACTATCGAACAGATAACCCAAATCTGGGCGTCTATTTTGAATGTTAGCCCAAGCTCGATCACTCCTGAATACAATTTCTTCGATCTCGGCGGTCATTCACTTCTTCTTGCGGATCTGGCTGCGCGATTGTCAAATACTTTCGGTTTTCGGGTACCTGTTGCACGTCTCGCCCAACCTGCAACCCTGAATGGACATTTGGACACAGTTCGTGCCATTCGCGATGGTCATACCGCCGAGGTGCAAGAAAACCTCCCAGCCGTATTACGTGCAGACTCCGTCTTGGACAAAGAGATCCAGCCAAAAGACGCCAGGGTGTGTGCACTCAAGGACGCGAAAACTGTCCTCCTCACAGGTGTGACTGGCTTTTTGGGTGCTTTCCTTCTCCGAGATCTACTGGAGAGTACGTCTGCTCAAATTGTCTGCATGGTCCGATTCGCCGATTCCTCACAAGATGATATCCCTGCCGGTATCGCTAGGATACGTAGGAACTTACTGGATTTTGGCCTCTGGAGCGACAACATCATGGAACGTGTGGAGATTCTTCCAGGCAATTTGTCTCGTAAGCGATTCGGTCTTGCCCCTGATACATTCAAAGACTTGGCCGAACGTCTTGATGTCATTGTTCACGCTGCCGCTACTGTCAACTTGGTGTACCCTTATGCTGCGCTGCAGAAGCCTAATGTTGGCGGAACACGAGAAATTCTACGTCTTGCGGCCCAGGGCGGTGTGACAGTACAGTATATCTCAACCAACGGAGTACTTCTTCCCGCAAAGGGCCGAGAAGGGTGGCCAGAAGACGCGATGCTTGATGTCAACGATGTTGTCAAGCTTGCTGATGGTTATGGACAAACCAAATGGGTCGCTGAACAACTCGCTTTGGAAGCTGGCCGAAGGGGTCTTCCCATAAAGATTCATCGCATTGGTACGATCAGTGGTCACAGCGAAACTGGTGCTGCCAACGCATGGGATCTCTTGACAGCCTTGATTGTTGAGTCTATCAGAATCGGTCATTATCCAGACGTCAAGGGCTGGCGCGCAGAAATGACACCGGTTGACTTTGTTAGCAAAGCTATCATCCATCTCAGTAACCAGACCGAAGCTGAGCAGCCAGTCTTCCATATCGGCGATCCCGACCCTGTTGATGTTAGCAAGGTCTTTGAGGATCTCAACGAACTAGGCTACCCAACTAAACCTATAGAGTTCACAAAGTGGATCCAACTCTGGGATGACAAGCGCGGCGCCGCTAAGGGTGGTGATGGCGCGTTCACAGTTGATATTCTCCGCAGCGGTATGCCCAGTATTGAATTTCTGAGGGATGTTGTGGTGCTCGACAACGCGAAGACACGGCCACTTCGTCTTGCTGTAGAGCGCCCAAAGGTTGATCAGGTACTTCTCGAGACGTACACACGTCACTGGTACGCTCGAGGCTGGCTTCCAAAGCCTCCTGTTCATCAAGACGCTGCTGGTGGCTCGGCTCGCCTTCCCCGAAGGGGTCCTCTATATGGCAAGGTCGTTGTTGTTATGGGTGCTTCATCTGGTATTGGTGCTGCTACTGCTACAGCTCTTGCACGAGAAGGCTGCCATGTTGCGCTTGCAGCACGACGTATTGACGCTCTCGAAGATCTGAAGAAGAGCATTGTGGTTCGCGAGGGCAAGACCATCACCCAGAAGACCGACGTCACGGACAAGAGCCAAGTTGAAGCCCTTGTCGCCGCAGCAGAGAAGCAGCTGGGACCAGTTGATATCTTTGTCAATGTCTCGGGAGTCATGTACTTCACCATGATGGCCAACTCGTATACCGACCAGTGGAACCAAACCGTCGACGTAAACTGCAAGGGACTCCTGAACGTCATCGCTGCCATCGTACCTTCAATGCTCAAGCGCGGAAAAGGCCACCTTCTCGCCATCTCCTCAGATGCTGGTCGAAAGGTATTCCCTGGGCTGGGTGTCTACTCCGCTTCCAAATTCTTCGTAGAAGCTACACTACAGAGTCTGAGGCTTGAAACCGCTGGTACGGGACTCAAGGTCACTTCTGTGCAGCCAGGTAACGTCGCCACTGACTTGCTGGGGATGAGCACGGATCCAGAAGCATTGAAGAAGTACGGTGAGCCGAGTGGAGCCAAGGTCCTTGATCCAGAGAACGTTGCGGATATTATCGTGTACGCGCTTAAGCAGCCGGATCATGTCAGCGTCAACGAGGTCCTCATTGAGCCTAGAGATGAGCCGATCTAGAGGCATATCTTTGGATTGGGTATTTCAAACTTCCACCATTGAAGGCTTTTTCGCATGCATGTCGTTACAGTTCAGCGGAGGGAAAATAGCAGGCCTGGCGCAGCAAAGAATGGCTGATGGGATATCATGTAGATTTACTGCATCTTAGTTTCAGCACAAGACTTAGAGAATATATATAAGATTACAAGGTGTGAAGCATTTTGTGTGTTCTATACTTCGTGGACTTTACTTCTATCCTCTCATATACAGGGGTTGTACCTGCTACGAAGGATGTGAGTGAATTTGCAAGGTTGCTGAGCGAAAATGAGATTGAACAAGTTCAACATTGAACTTTATCTCGAATTGAGCAGCATATTTTGATTTCAAATCCAATCCCTGTCATACATATCTAGAGAAGGCTTGGTATACGTGTTCATCATACGTCAACCCAGAAGTGAGATCGTATAGTAGGCAAAGTCGCGCTAGAGTCTTGGCAGTCGTCAATCCAACATTTCGTTGAAGGAACCGCGACACTTCCACAGCAAACCCACCCCGCATGACGAACGAACCTAAACCAGATAACGAGACGTCTAATACTACCACCTCTGGAAAAATGGCCGAAGAACCCTCCACTGCCGTCGTACCATCGCAAACCACAGCGGACAAAGAAGCGCCCTCAACCACCATGACCGCAAACGAAACATCAGCAGACAACACACCGACAGGCCAGGAGTCTGCCGCGAAAGAAGATGCAGTTGCTACCACGGCGACACCATCTGACCCCAAAGCCGCTCTCGCTGCGCGAATGGCACGCTTCAAGGCGCTCCAGGCGCAAAAAGTCAGCGGCCGAAAAGCCACAGAGCGCGAGGTCCGCGATGCCGAAGACCGCAGTGCGCGTCTTGCTCAAATTTCCAAACTCAGTGCTGCCCACGACAAAGCCTCGTACAAGCTTCTCAAGTCCGAAGACCCTGACTTCGAGCGCAAGCGGAACTGGGACTACACCATCGAAGAGAGCGAGAGCTGGGACAAGCGGCTAAAGAAGAAGGCCAAGAACAGGGAAGGCGTAGCCTTTGCCGACTACAGAAATGAAGCAAACAAAGTATACAAGCGACAAATCGGCCAAATGAACAAGGTCGACATGGAAGCATACGCCGAAGAGAAAGCCAGAAAACTCCAGTCCCAAGTATCCTCGGGCCTCCTCCAACTCGTCGAAACCGACACGGGCGAAATTTACACCGTCGACAGCCAAGGTCGCATTAACACGCCCGTCGACGAAGCCTACAGCCACGACCACAAGCCTAGCAAAGAAGCCGTGGACCGCCTCGTCGAGGACCTCGAGAAGAGCGAGCGCTCTCGCTTAAAAGCGCGTGCCGCGCGCGGCATACGCGACGAGCAGGACATGGGCGATGTCACATATATCAACCAGAAGAACAAGCAGTTCAATGATAAGCTAGCGAGGTTTTATAATCGGTATACGACGGAGATTCGCGAGAGCTTTGAGCGCGGGACGGCTATATGAGTAAGGTTGGGATCTCAAGAGAGGAAAATGAATGGTGTAAATATACCCTAGCATATTTTTTTGGAATGTTTAAATGGATGATGGAGTTGGCTTTTGAGGGGTAGTTTGAGCTGCATTGGGGAATTTTGGCGTTTGGATGGGGGTTGGGTAAATCAAGATATTTTCAAGTCATGAATATAAGTTCTGCAGGGTTCGAGATGTCGGACTGGCTTTTTATGGTCTTATTATTAGATTTGGTATGCTCCGTCCGTTTTTTACATCATACTACTGAGCACTCGATTCACGTCCTGGCCTGGCTCCGGTTTCTTCATCGCCTTGCTCGTTGCCGTATGTTGCGAGAACTCGAGTCTACCCTTTCTCCTCTTGGGCTTCTCACCCGCTTCTTGTACTGCATCTGTTGTCTCTGGCGCATTCTGGTCGGTATCGAGATCCTCGCCTCTCTTCCTTCGCGTAGCCTCAATCCCACTAACTACCTTGCCGCGCTCTACGTTCTCTAAGAACGCCTTGTTCTCCTTCTTGCCCTGCGCAATTTCGAATCTGAGTCGTGCTGCGCGTTCTGCATTCTCGTTTTGAATCTGTTCGACAAGATTGTGCCATTTGACGCCGCTCAGGTACCGGATATTCCAGACTTCGTCGTGCCATCTGCCTCTCTTCTTGCCGCCCATGGTCTGCGCATTGAGGTTCTCGGCTACGAATTTGGCGTCGCGCTTGTGTAGGAATTCGACCCAGCCATCGAGGAAGAGCTTACGGCGTGTGCCACCGTTGCGCAGCCGTTGTGTGCGCGCTGTGGAGGATTCGGGGGTGAGGAAGATGCGGCCAACGGCGCCGTAGGGCTGCAGTAGTGAACGAAGAACGGCGGGTTTCATGAACGGTGGCACGCGCGAGAGGTAGATGACGCCTGATTTGTCCTTTTTGAGTGAGGATTGGGGTAGTGCTTTGCCGAGTTTCGTGGATTGAAGTCTCAGTTCGGAAGGGAGGGATGCGGCGAGTTTCTCAAGGTGGGCTAATTCGGCGCTCTTGGAGGCAAAGGGTTTTGGCTCGTCTTCTTCTTCGTCTTCTGCGTTGTCATCGTCGCCTTGAGACTCCGCGTCTTCATTGTCATTTTCCCGGTCTTCCTCTGCTTCTGAATCATGGTCTGTCTTTTGTCGCTTCGATGCCGGCAGCATGCGCGCTCTACTCTCCTCCTCGGAATCATAGCCCCTCTCATCGTCGTCGCTCTCCTCTACGTCGAGGTACTCGTTCCGTTTGCGCGTCGCCATGTTTTGTTTGTATTTGATTGGTTTAGGAATCCAGTAATTGGGATCTTCTCGAGGTCTGCAACCAATCCGTTTGCGACAAGTAAAGACGTGCTGTATTGAGGAACCTCGAAGCCGCTCGCTCGAAACTTTTGCGGAGAAGTCGCGGAGGTGAACTTTTGGGTGGGGCCTGGCTTAGCGCGTCTTGGCAGTCCGTGGCGCATCTTCGCAGATGTGTACCAGCCTTCCATCATTCTTCCACCTCCCCATATAACCAAAATTTCCTACTCGCACCTATAACATCCCTGTAGTGCGACTGTATTCGCGTCTAACATAATACCAAGGCCACATATTCAGACGCGCACCAAACACTTGTCGCAATCATGGGTGGAGAGTAAGTCATTTATCCTAATTGTCTGCATCAAAGCTAACCAGCCCAGTTTAAATTTGAAGAAAAGTTGGCATCCCCACCTCTTCAAGAACCAGGAAAGAGTATGGAAGGAAGAAAAGGCCGCCCTCGAGGAGCGCAAGTTGATCGACAAGCTTCGCCGAGAACGCGAAGAGGAGGCTGCGCTTGAAGAACTACAAAAGTTGCAGGCAGAGTCTGGTGGAAAGGTCGTGCAGCGAAGAGTCGACTGGATGTATGCCGGCCCCAGCGGTGATAGCGGCATTACGGAAGAAAGAGAGGGCTATCTACTTGGAAAGCGCAGGATCGATAACCTTCTTAAATCAAACGACACGCAAAGTCTGCAGAAAGGCGCACCAGTCGGCATTGGTGCTATTGGCGAGCCCAGCACGAACATAAACAACGCCCGCGATACACAAAAGAAGGTCCTCCAAGACCCACTCCTCATGATACAGAAGCAAAAGATGGAAATGCAGCTGAAGGCCATGAAGGATGCTCAGAAGGAAGCCAAGTACGCTGAAAAGCGCGAGAAAGAGAAGGAACGCGAAAGGAAACATCGAAACAGGGACAGAGAGAGGAGTAGGGATCGGGAACACAAGCATCGGAGTCGACACAATCGATCGCGCTCGCCACGCAGAAGCGAAGATCGTGGGCATCGCCGTGAACACCACCGTGAACACTACAACCACAAGAGACGGTCAAGGTCGCGGTCACGATCACCACATCGAAAGCACAGTAGCCGGCGAGAACGCACACGTTCGCCGCCCAAGAGAGAGGATCGAAGGGAGGATCGTAGAGACTTTCGCGATCGCGACAACTACCGAAGACGTGATCGCTCTCCTCCGAGAAAACAAGTGGATGATGCTGAAGCCCGTCAAAGTGCAGCCGATCGTCTTGCTAGTATGCAAGCAGAGGCAGCATCATTGGAGGAGCAGCGAGCTGAACGAGTCCGACAACAGGAGATTAAGGATGCAGAAGAGGAGGCGAAGCACAAACAAAACATGGATGGCGGGCGACGCTTCATATCTAGTGTTCGCGGACAGGCGTCCAATATGGATTTGGGGGATGCCATTGCTCGTGGGCGTCCAAACTTGAGAGCAGATTTAGACCCTTAGGGCTTCCTGGTTGTTTTAATGGTTGCATGGTTCTTCTGAGCGAATTGACAGTAGATTGATACCCTGGTGAAATATTCTTCGTCAATATTGAAGTTGAATGTGCGCTCGTATAAGTCGTAAGCATGGAACTTACAAGTGACGTAAATGCAAGAACAATTGCTTGTGCTCTCAGGTATGCTTACATACGGATTATAGCGCATTATGGCTGCTGCTTGGAACAAGTAACATTGCCTGTTTTCTTAACTACGGCTATTAATCCCGTCTTAGGCTCATGGCAGCCGAAGCTACAGCAAAGACATTGCTCTAAGCAGATTCTATGTTGGTTACACCACCACCTCGACGCACATTGGTCCCAATAACCCCTTTCCTCCATGACACGCCAAGACCACAATCATCGTCTGACGCTCATTTTATGCCAGTCACTTGACTCTTTCCTCAACCTCATCACACTGTCGATTTGATGATCTTCTGGCAAACGCGAGTATATTACCGGGAACTCTGCCCTTTTTATAATTTGTCGTTAACATTGCCTCCAGATTCATCGTGAATCCTCAACTACTAGTACGATTTACACGCGATCCCTTGGAACAGCCTCTTCAATCCACAAGGAACTACCGACCCCCGTTCCAGCCCGCAGTTGGTGCAAACAAATCATCCATGCTATCGCCGTTGTCTTTCGCAGTTTTCGAATCTCGAACAGTGTACGATCGGGTTACCTCGATTTGACGGTTCAATTTGTTGCTGGCCTGCTTGCGCGCATTTTTTTCTGCGTTTGTGCTACGTAGCTCAAACTTTCCTCCATTGCTGTGCTTCCTGAACATCTTGAATTTTCGAACTCTGGAGCGATTCCCGCTTCCATTACGACTCGAAAGAGACAATATCCATGGCATGTGTCGTTGTATGAAGGGTTTCAGGAGTGCCCCACATGCGCAAATGACGCCACCATTGAGTTCAATCGTGGAGAATATACAAGCTTTGGCGATATTGTAAGTTGAGTCAGGATTGCTGATCATGCTGTAGACGTAAATGATACGAACGGTAGAGATGACGACCACACTGGCAACATTAGCATAGGACCATATAGAGACTGAATGTGCACATGTCCTTACCCGGATCCCAATGCGAACACAAATCCCAGTAAGACTTTTTGTTTCATCGGCAGCTGCAAGGCGCGTAACATTGGTACTGGCAGGCACAGGATCAAGAAGTCCGTGATAATGTTGATACATGCCATGAAAAGGTTAAGATCTGTAAGGCATTTCTGGTCGCTATGGTATTGTGGATTGCACGGGCCGGCAGCGACAATGGTGATTGCTAGCGAATATCCAGATACAAGGCCTGCTAACGTGTATATACAGGAGCGAATCTTGAAATCCGGGTTGAGGCGATAGTAGAGTGCTAATAAGGAGAGCTTTGCGAGTGCAGGCGTCCAGACATACACTACCATTATGCCGACGAGCATCTTCGTGTAGACTTGGAGCTGTTCTACAGTCACATTCCACAGGTGTTGGCCGAAGCCGTATTTGAATGCTATAGGTATGTCAGTTACAGTTGACGAACGAGTGCCATGGAATGTACCTTCGAAACATATTACCAACCATGCGACACACCCAAGCCAGCTGAGAACTACCAACACATCATCCAATCCGGTCAACCGACGAATGAAGATGCGTGTATACAGCCGCAACCCAAGTATCATGGACGAAAAGATTGTCATAACCACATATACCACAATGATCCTCCTCTGAAGGTCAGTCTTGCCATCCAAGTCTTGATCACCATCATCAGGTACAGGCAAAACGCCCACTTTTGTTCTGTCGGAACTCATCACACCACCAAAAGAACTTTCGGAGATTGGAAAAAGAGACAGAGTATACAAAACGGAAGCGAACCCTCCAGGAGTTGGGCCATACCCCCGGATCTGCAGCAAACTTATCTTTGTGGGGAGCTTGAGTTACCTTTCCACCGATTTCACCACTGTGAAACCCAGAAGACCATGGTTCGTGTAACATTTACGTTCAACAGTGAAACCATAAGACGCAGTAACTAGCAAGCCGCTTACGAACGTGCGCTTCTCCAACGCTTCTTCCTGGTAGTGAATGCGTAGAAGTATTGACAGAGCTGCCATGACGGCGCATGAAGAAATCAATGATATGCACAATTATGCAGCTGCTCCGAGTTGACCTGGCCGCGTTGTCACTGGTCGCTGCAGCCATCTGGGTTCCTACATGGAGATCCTAACTGTCGCGCAAGCCGTTACATTGCCTACTCGATCACTGACTGGTTTACGTGCCGATATTACATATCATGGGTTGGAGCACGTTGCCCGTAGCTCCACTCTATTACGCTAGCCAATAAGATCATGTCCAGAGAATAAGGGTTTCACGACCTGCTTCGCTTTTGCTGAAAACTAGATGAATTGGGACCGCTAGAAAACTTCACGGTTATCGACAAGTTGCAAGCCTAGTCAAACATGAGTCACTAGTGGATTCTGTGTGATGGTGTGCGATAGTGTACGACAAAGCGCGGCAGCGCAACGTTTTTGGCCAACATGCGGAGTCAGCAACAAAGGATACGGAAAGATGCCGGTTGTGGGATACACTAACACAAACATGCAGTCTGACGAGCAGACTGACTGCGGAAATGGATTAGACCCTGATTCAGCTTTCGTGACTACCGATCAATATCTCATACAGGTTGCCGCCACGTGTGACTGTGGTCCCCGGAGCAAATACGTTACACCTTCTCCTCTTCCACGTTTTGCACGATCAACCACCCTGCTGGATCTACGAAGAAGCGTATCTTGGATTGTCTACTGGTATATATTGTTCGTATTCATTGACATGTCAAACAGCTAATGAAATCAGAAAGGAGCAGTTGACTTCAATAGTGAAAGAGCGATTGTATGTCGGTTATCGCCTTCACTATTTCTTTGTTGCTACCAACACTCAACTCATAGCAACATCATCAGCCCCCCGCACCACCGGAGCCTTGCCTGTAACGAGCCATGGAGTCGGTTTTCACTATTGTCCTTGTGTTCGCACCACTCTCGGCTGTTATCTTACACGAGTCTGTCCTGCGCAAAGTGGAAGTTGATCATCTGGCCCTTCCAATCATTGGATCAGCGGTTACGACCTATTGGATCCTCGTATATTACACGGGTTTCATCGCAGCGACACTGGTGACGAGCTCCTTCTGGGTACCGCTATGGTTGTACACAGGAGCCTACCGCGCTTTCTTCCATCCCCTGAAAAATTACCCAGGACCCTGGGGAGCGAAGCTCTCGCGATGGTGGACAATCAAACAGACATGGGATAGCGATTTGCACTACCACAGGGTACTACAAAGGCTCCAAAAGCAATATGGCGATTATGTTAGGACAGGTCTGTTACGATTCGTACCTCCTTCCAGATGCAATGCTGATCGAAAATAGGACCACGTGAACTCACCATATTCGATGCAGACGCGATCCAACCTATTCTTGGGACCCGGTCGAAAACTACCAAAGGGCCGTTCTTCAATGTCATGGAAAGGTCGCTGCATTTGAATCGCGACAAGGCATTTCATCGCCAGCGACGCAGGGTCTGGGATAATGCGTTCAAGACGTCGCTGTCCACCTATGCTCCAGAGGTTGAACACTTCACGGACCAGTTACTTGCAAAACTTCGCAGCAAGGAAGGACAGCTAATTCCACTCTCGGAATATACTTCGCACTATAGCTACGATGCCATGGCGGCACTGGCTTTTGGCAAGTCCATGGGCTTCATCAAGGGCGAACAGAGCGATGTCGCTGCAAGTATCCTCGCCACGTTTACCAACAGCGTACAAGCCCTGGGATATATGTATCACATGCCGTGGCTCATGAACACAATCGGAGTACTTACCTCGTTTGCCGGGCCCATGAAAGAATGGCGAGACTGGAGCGTCAGCCAAATGCGTGCACGAATGAAAGTACGTACTATACATGCGATGAACCTGCCCCGAATCTAACCATTACTAACGCTTCTCCAGGTCCGAGACGCAAGACCAGACTTGATCTCGCACCTCATAGTCTCCACGCCCAAGACCCCCGAAGGCCGCGAACTCCTCTTCGGCGAATCGCGCCTCATCATCTCCGCAGGCAGTGAAACAACATCCACAGCCCTAACCTTCATCTTCATGCACCTCGCCACACACCCACACTACATGACCGCCATCCGCACAGAGTTCCTCGCCAATGCCCACAACTACGATTGCCAACACCCACTCCCTTTGCTCGAAGCCGTAATCTACGAGTCGCTGCGCATATGGCCCTCTGTCTTCTTCGGCTCCCAGCGCGTCACGCCGCCCGAGGGTATGGACATCAACGGGCACTTCATTCCGGGCAACACAATCGTGCATATTCCGCTGTTCCCGCTGTTTCGCGACCCGAGGAACTTTGTTGCGCCTGATGAGTTTATCCCGGAGCGCTGGACGACGCGGCCAGAGCTTATGCGGAATAGAGCGGCGTTTATACCGTTTTCGACGGGACCGTATAGTTGTGCGGGTAAGGCGCTGGCGATGATGGAGTTGAGGAGTGTGGTGGGGAGAGTGATTGCTGAGTTTGATGTTAGGCTTGATGAGGGGGTTGATGTGAATGCTTATTGGGAGGGTATCAAGGATCATTTTACGGCGGGGGCGCCGAAGGTGATGGTCAGATTTGTTAGAGCGGCTTGAACGGGCGTGTGTCTTGGGTAATTCTGACAGAAATGGTGATGAGGGCTGAAGGGATGAGGTAGAGACGAATAAGGTATCTGTTTTGTAAAGGACCTGGTCTAGTCCAATCGATTAAACGTACTACAAGATAAATCTACTAATATACATGTTGAACCACTCTAAAAAATATGTGTCATACAAACCGAACCCCCTCCCATCTTGTTTTCTCAAAAATCCAGCAGACTCTTTCTCGGAGCAGACAAACCAACGACCGGCGTCGGCAGACCCTCCTTCACAGGCTGAGCGCTAGGCACACTGAACACACCCTCCGCCTCCCAATCATCCTCGTAATCGCTATCATCTTCCGAATCCCACTCGCTATCCTCGCTCTCATACTCATAATCGTCATCATCGTCATCACTCCACTCCACTCCTTCCGCTGCATCCTCATCAACCCAATCCGCATCCCCCTCCGTATCCCCATCGTCGTCGAAATCGCGCGTAGTAACAACCACATTCGTGACCTCGGGTATCTTGTGAAAGTCCTGGATACTCAAGCCCGTCAGAGAGCCAGTAAGCAGTCCGTTTCCCACCGTGTACTTTCTCATTTCACCGTGTTCATTATTTTCTGTGCGTTCGCGTTGCAAGTTTAGTTGCACAATGCGGTCTTCGCCCCAGAAATTGATATGGTCGAATCGCACGGTCTCGAGCGTTTTCCACAATGGCATTTCTTCAGACGTGAGGCGGTAGATGATTGAACCGGGGTATTTCAGCCTGCAGTGCGACGAGTAGAGCGTTTGCAATCCGGATAGTGCTTTGAACATTTCCGTGAGATCATCCGGACCATCTTGCCACTTTGTCGGCCTGGTGAGATCTTGCTCGTATAAGCTGAGTTCGGTGAGCTTAAGGTACTTGACGCTGGATGCGTAGGCCCGGTTTTCAAGCGCGGTGCGGAGGAAGAGGTCCCAGCGGACAGTGCCCCATGTCAGGCTCATGTTTGTCGCGATGTGGGTTGACGAGATGCGATTCAGGGCATGCGCGGTCAATGAAAGGCTGATTATTGGGCGGTAAAGTGTGGGCGATTGGCCATTTTCCGAGTCGTTGACGCTGTGGCGATCGGGCGTGAGATAGACGCAAATTAGGTGTAGAATGGGTTCAGGAAGTGAAGGTAAAGTGGTCAGAGACATTGTAGTGTTTGTATAATGTAACGAACGAATGTGTAGAAAAAAGCCAAAAGTGGGAGAAGGGAAGAAATTGAAGTGGGATTGGGGACTGCTGAGGGGAAATTGGTCGCGACGAGAGGGACGCGTATCGATGATGTAGACGCGTCGCGATTAGTACACTAGACTAAATGCGGCATGGTGATGGACTTTGGTACTACAGGAAGTCTACACCCACTTTCATATCATGTGATTATGCATACTGCTAATCACAGCCAGCTGTAATGAGTTGCGTCTACTTTGCGCATATTTTCCAAATTCATGTGATCGTTTTCTGAAAGTCAGTCCCAGTGTGCGTGTATTGAAAAATATCCATAGGTAGAGACTCTATCTGTTTACATACTAAATTAATTCAGCCACTACCTATACCAACCGTTGCCATCCACCCTCAGCCTCGAATATCTTTCCGACTTCCTTACTTACTGCCAGTAACCGTCTGTCATGGTATCGCGGTGCCACGAGCGAGATCCCAATCGGCATGCCATTCTGCCCCTTGAAGCCCGGCACATTGACCACAGGTGTATGCAGTGCCTGTCTCTAGATCAATAACAACTCTTCTAGCTAGAGTGCAGGAACACAACTTACCGTCCATATCAAACAAAATGATGCGCTTCCAGTCTTCTCAATACCCAGTGGCGCCTCATCAGGCACACTTGGCGTCAGCACTGCGGCATACTTTTCAAGCAGCTCATCTACCACCGGTCTTGCTGCCGCTATCTTATCAAACGCTTCCAGCTGTGCCTTGCGCGAAATCTTTCCGCTGTTCTCCACATGTCCTACTAGCTGCTCCGAAATCTTGTCCTTGGCCATTGTGTATTCAGGCAAAAACGCTGTCCGGCCATCCGAGTTCAGCACTGTCGCATGCCATGATGGGAGATCATTGAGGTACTCTGGCAGCGAAATCTCCTCTACTTCGGCTCCATGCGCACGTAGTAGAGAAATAGCTTTGTCGAGGGCAGCGACAGTACCCGGTCCTACCTGCGGCCAAACCATGGTTTTGAGAATCGCAAACTTTGCTCCTTTGACGGTGAAATCCGATGGGACTGGAGCATCATCGTGAATTGCAAAAGTGTCGGCAAGGAGCTCTAGATCTGCTACGCTACGAGCGTAGAGGCCAAGCGTGTCGAGTATCAACGAGTAAATCTTCTGTCCTTCGCGCGTGATCGAATTCCACGTCGGCTTGAGAGCGTAGATTCCATTGTACGAACCGGGCCGGATAGTGCTACCGCCCGTCTGCGTACCCAAACCAATAGGTGCTTGGAAGTCGCCCACCGCGGCTCCAGATCCCGATGAAGAACCTCCAGGCGTACGATTCGGGTCATGTGGGTTGCACGTCTTGGGGCCTGTGGTTGTTGCAGCGAATTCAGTCGTTGTTGTCTTTCCGAATATAAGCGCACCGGAATTGCGCAGTATGACAATGGATCCGGCATCTACTTTTGGTGCGTCATTGGCATATATTGGTGAATTGAATTGCGTCGGCATATCTACACATCATCAGTCAAGGTCTAGCGAAATAGATTGAGATTGAACTCACCTTTTGTGTAAATCACATCCTTAACAGCAATTGCAACACCGTGCAAAGGGCCGCGCTCATCTTTTGGAACAGCATCTAGTGCTTTTGCCTGCTCAATCACATATTCGGGATTGAGATACGCCCATGCCTTGACAGCCTCGTCCCGCGCCTCGATGCGCTTCAAGAGCGACTTTGCGTATTCTTCTACCGTGACTTCGCCTTGCTGGATTTTCTTTGCCGCTTCCGTGGCTGTCAGCTGGTAGAGTTCGGAACTCATGTTGTTGACCGTATCGCTATATCTCAGGCCACAATATCAGCTTTCAATTACAAGGAAGCACAGACTTTGAATGTTAAGATGTGACAGAACGATTTCCCTTCTTCCCTTCTAAACAATACATCTATGCGCAGCAAATGTATACTAAAGGAAGTGGTGCCGAAACTATTATCGGCCCAAGTGCTCCGCTTAGTATGATAGGCAGCTGTCAGATACACCATGTCGCCCGCCAGTCACAACGTGCGGGTTTCCCTATCGAGGCGTTAGTGGTAGTACAAGTGTGATGACGGCCGATAACGGTCGTCCCGCTTATCGGACGATTGTATTCCGAACGCACACCTCCAACTTTCCTCCTACCAGATATGGAAGCATCGCAGTGGAGACGATTTGGAGTCTTCTGTGGAGCAAAAGTATTGGGTATGAAGCTGCTTCTAACGATGGAGCAAGAAGGTATGTAATGGAATGATTTGGATAGTTATGCATAAAGTGGATGGATGTAGTTTTGGACAAAATATCATTTGCGATGTTTGATAATACCATTGCGCAACATACAGTATTGCTAACGGAGTTCCTCGCTACAGCTCAATAATTCACCTTCGGCGATTTGCCTCCAATCTCAATGTCATCCCCTGCATCCGTCATGGGCGGTGTAGCAGCAACGTAAATCTCTCCACGATCTCCCTCTCCCTCGAAAAACCCCTCACGGCCATCATTGCCCAACCATTCCCACTCAAACTGTGTGCTCTCGCGCCCAACAGGAAATACGCGTGGCTTGATGAAGAGAAACGTGACGTAATAAACTGTCGCCGCAACGGTAAAGGTCAAAATCCATCCCATACGGTACATGTTCTGTGCGGCCATGGAAATGATCTGCGGCTGGTATTGGCCGATGAGACCTGGGATACCCATGGTGGTCCCTAGTATCCAGGCGACTACTCCACACCAGTTGATTCCAGACCAGAACCAGTATAGGCCTGTTTTTCTGCCGTCGTAGCACGACGGAACGTGGACGTTGCCCTTGCGCACAATGAAGTAATCGACAATCAAGACGGCGCATAGAGGAGCCATGAAGATGTTGTAAGATCCAAGGAAGCTGTTCAATCGTCAGTTTCATTTTCTTTTGCAGCAGACTAGCAATTTCTGTAGCGATCTTACCTAAGAAAAGCAGACGCATTAGCCATGAGTTGCCATGGCTGCACAACGACCCCAAGAAGAGCACACAGTATTTGTCCTCTGCGGATAGTGAGCCATTTGGGGAAAAGGCCAGTCATATCCGAACCAAAAGGAATGGAATTCGCTCCAAAGTTTGTTGCGAAAACTCCAAAGTAGAATGCCAACGAGGCGAAGAAGATTGCTGCGCGTGCACCAGCGCCAAAGTGATGGTCGAGAATAGCGTCAAAGAGATCCCAAATGTTCCAGTACGCTACGCCGTACGCTGATTGCATTGATGTCGTCGAAGCCATGCCGAGGAAAAAGACGATGATAGCAGAGACGAACACACTGACACCCTGGAGATAACCTGCGTCGCGGGGCTTCTTGCAGTAGCGGGCAAGATCGGGCTGATTCACAAGCATGGGCGACAGTGCACCGAAGATGGTGTTGATACCAGCCATGATACTCCAACCCATAGGAATAGAAGAGGAAGCTGTACTTGTCTTGTGGGCGAGATCCATAGAATTAAGTCCGCCGCCATTCGCCATGCACCAGCCGAAAACTGCAAAGGCTGCAACAGGCATGATGATTCCCTTGACGGTGAAAACGTAGTGGATCCGGGTCGGATGAACCCACATAAAAGGGAATTCCATCAGCCAAGCCATGAAGAAGGTCAGCAGCTGCCTCGATGTCACGGCGGCACCCGGCGAAAGCGTGTTCGGGAGGGTTTCCCAGGAACTGCCAAAGATGCAGCGTAGCATCACGGATAAGAGGTTGCCGGCATAAAAGGTCTGGATGCCGTACCAGATAATGCAGACAATGGCTCGGATGAAGACGAAGAAGTAGGAGCCATACATGCCCATAACAGAGCGTGCAAGGACGGGACTGCGCATGGTAAGCTAAAGTAGAAATGCATATGAGATTATTACTTACAATCCGATATGGTATTTAGCGCCCGGACGAGCCATCAAAACGACAACTATAGCCGCGAGTAAAGAGCCGATGCATGCTGATGCGAAGGATGTCTGCCATGTCTACATACGCTATCAGTCTGCGTCCTATGAGTAGTCTTGCCGGATACCATACCAGGCCAACGGCTACAAGTGAAGAGCCAGTATTCCAGCCGACAAGGGAGAATTTGTTAGAAAACCAGTACAGAGGCAGACTGTACCAAGTCCAAGTCCTCTGTTCGACTGGTGTCGGCTCGAGATCTTTATTCGACCATCTCTCGTCTCCGATAGGAACATGACCATCGTTGACTCGAGGAGCCCGGAGAAAGTCGACAAAAGCTTCCTTTGACTGGAAAGGTGCCGCCATCCGCTGCTTCGTTGGCATTTCGAATTTGCCCATGGTGGATTCAGTCGTAGTCTGAACAGACAAGCCTGACTATTCGCAAAAAGCAGTCCGCCCTCATCTTTACATCTATGGATCACAGCCGCTCATATGTCGAGCTGATTAACCTTGTTCCGACTCCAGATGGTTCACGCAGTCCAGACACACCAATGGTGAGTTAGAACTGGCCAGACCCCCTTGTCGTCGCCTCCATCGGCGCATTTTCAGCCGATGTAACATGTTGCCCCAGATGCGCGAGCTGCGTCCAAGCCTCCCAAGATGCGATAAAGGACAGGGGCTGAGATAGGAATACAGTGTAAACACGCGACGTCGTTGTGGTAGCGAACGTCAGCGTTACCGATCTGGTCAACAGTCTCCGTGACCAAGAGGAAGACTGCAGCCGAGATAAGATCACATGACGACTTATCTTGCCCACTCTGGAAGGAATCACGATAAGGCACACTTCGGCTTGTGTATGCCGTTTACCCTGAGCGATCTTCACACGTGAAAGGCGTAATGCATCCGAAGTACGTAGTGCGAGGTTGGGGACGATGATTCCAGGGCTCTCGACTACTACACACTGTGGTAATTTCAACCCGAAAAGGTCATGTCGCAATCCTACGCAGAGAGCCTACTGAGCCCCTCTGGATCAGCCGACGATCAGATACCTGCATCCTCTACTACTGCTACTGAGGTCCCATCAAATGGTACAAGTGTAGGCGCGCAGCCCTCTGCAGCGAGGAAGCCTCGAGTCGCCTTGGCCTGCAAGAGATGCAAGCGAAGAAAGCAACGAGTACGTCATTTGAGGGTTTCACAACAGTACCTCTTGACTAAGCCTCTTGCAGTGCGACGGCGCGCGTCCAGTATGCAGGTCGTGCGAACGAGCTGGTGTAGCTTGTGCATACGAGAGAACCCTGCGGCCCCAATACCCTGGTGGCAAGTCGGCGTAGGTCCTTTTCCCAAATGCTTTCTTGAATATGTGCGTGTTGGGTATCTGACTAACTAGTCAGTTATATAACTGCCTTGGAAGAACGCATTGCGTTTTTAGAGGCTCGTCTTCCAGACCATGCTTCTGATCATTATGACAATGGCTCGGATATGGTGCATGTTATGCCTCCTACAACTACTGAGGAGCCATCGGTCCCCCAGTTCCAGTCAAATGAAGCACGTCGTGAATCACGAGACGATTATTTCTCGGATGAACTCGAAGGTGAAGATAGAACTTCACTTGTTGACGGCGTAGCCTACCTCTCTCTATGCGCTTCAGGAACTACCGATACGACCCCCGAACCCTACTATGTTGGTTCTAGCTCTGGCGCTACCATTGCTCGCATCATACAATCTTCAATCTTTCGGAGTTCTGGCAAGAGAGCAGCCGGCCAGCATGCTAACCAGACGACTCAAACTCCCACGGCTGCGAGACCACCTCCACCTCCTGAGTCTGCGCATTCGGATGACCATATCATCGATTTCCCCGAGCGACAGCAGGCACGAGTGCTTTTTGATGTTTTCTTCGAACGGATACATACACGTTGGCCATTACTAGACCGCGTGGTCTATACAAAACTCTTCGAGAAGCAGTATGTTCAAGGTGCTCTGTCTATCATTGAGCGCAGTATCTTTCATCTCATGTACGCCATTACAGCTCGCTTCCTGTCATTGACACAGAAGCCATGTGGGGTGGATTCTGATGTAAGTCAAACGAGTATAAGCAATGTATTATTCTTACCGGTTTCAGAGTCACCTTACTGCCGCGACAGAACCAATGGATTACATATTAGCTCAGCACAACCTCGCAACTGTTCAATTTCTCATACTGCTTGGAGTACATGGACAGCGGTCTCCATACGGAGCAGGCGCCTGGTCTCAGATCCGATATGCGACGTCCGTCTGCATAGAGATGGGCTTGCACAGAAAGAGAAGTGTATTGTACTCCCCTGAACAAGCGAGAGATGCTGAGATTCGACGTCGAGCGTTTTGGTCGTGTTACTGTCTCGACCGAGTGACTAGTATCGTGCTTGGCCGCGCATTTGCCATTGCTGATCGGGACATTAATGTCGAGGTATGCTAACAACTAAGCATTATAAGGAAACCTTGACTGACTTCTTCCTTAAGCTCCCCAGCACGAGCCCTGAATTCTGGACTCTAACACACCAAGAAGCCCCCGAAGCCCACAAAACCCAATGGTCCAACATCGAGCCCTTCATCCACATCATCAAGCTCGACCAAATCCAATCCCGAATCCACAAAACAGTCTTCCGCGTCGACCGCGACGTCTTCGCCGGAACCTTCGAACAGCGCGCCAAACTCGACCAAAAAATGACTTCCATCCGCAACGACCTCGACACCTGGCTCCGCACCTGCCCGCAAACCCCCAAAAAAGAAAACAAGATAACCTGGATGTACGACCCGGAAAGCGCTTACCTCGACGCCCGCGACTTCTACGGCGTCCAATACCACAAAGCAATGCTCTTCCTCTTCACCGTCTTCTTACCCACCCTCGATACGTCAGACACTCGCTTCATCACGTGTGCCCGCTCCGCTGCCTGCGCCTGCAATGCGTACAAGCGACTCAGCCAGAACAGAACGCTGACTTACACCATGATATCGCTGCACTCGTGCTTCGTAGCCGGTCTAACACTCGTATATTGCATCTGGCGCGACCGCACCTTGTTCTCCTACGACGTCCTCGAAGCGACTCGCGCATGCTCACAGATCTTGACTATCTTCGGTGAGAAGTGGCCCGGCGCAGTCAAGTATCGTGATATTTTCGATGCGTTATCGGGTAGTCTTTTTAAGACTGTTGTTAATGCTACGAATGCGCTCAGAACGAACGGCGCGAGACCACTGCAGCTGGATGTTGATGCGGAGCCGAGCTTGCAGGGGCTGGGGCAACAACGGAAGGGGTATGAGGAGGTGGCAGAAGGGAGGAGGGGGAGTAAACAGACACTCTCACACATGGTTACCGATGCGGTTAAAGAGGCGTTTATGGAGGTTGACGAGGAGGCGCCGGGGGGTTGGCAGGGTTGGAGGATGTGGAATGAGATGGTGAGGGATGAGGAGGCGCAGATGCAGAATGTGGAGGTGAGTTGGACGGCGGAAGAGGGCCCTGGGTTTTATGGCGTGGATCCCATTCAGGATGCTGCGATGCAGACGGATGGGGAGGGGATGGTGGATATGAGTCAGTGGAGTTTTGGGGGGTATAGGTGAATGGAGGATGGAGTTGTTAGGTATCTGGCTACAGATGTCACTTGTGGACTTTTAGATCCGGAATGTATAGTAGGAGACAAACATCTCAACAGGGACGACCATCGATAATATTGCTATATTCATGTCTACAGTTCACAACTAAGTGAATATATATATATATATATCTCCCACAGAATCTCAATAATGAACACAAAAACACTTTATTCAAATACCACAAACACCTATGCAAGCTCCCCCTTCTTATAGGGAAACTGCTCCCTAAACGCCTCCGCAATCTGCGTCCGCGTAGCAACCCAAACCCCCTCCTTCTCCGAAATATACTTTACAAAATCCTGCAACGCCTTAAACCGTCCCGGCCTTCCGATGATCCTGCAATGCAGCCCAATCGTCATCATCTTTGGTTTGCCCGCCGCACCCTCTTCATACAAAACATCGAACGCGTTCTGGAGGTGCTCGTAAAAGGCACCTGGGCTGCGGAATCCCGTGCCCTGGGTGTGGAATTTGAAGTCGTTGCAATCGTAGCTGTAAGGAACCATGAGACAGCCCTTTGGATTGGGGCTGTTGCGTTCGTGCGGGAGATCGGTCCAGTAAGGGAGATCGTCGGCGTAAGTATCGCTGGCCCAGAGGAGTTCCTCGCCCATTTCTTCGTAAACAAGGGGGATCAAAGCGCGGCTTTGGGGGGAAGGCCGGCCGTAGTACCAGCCTTTGGGGGCGTAGCCCGCGAGTTTCTTCAGCGCGGTGATGCCGTCTCTAATGTGCTGCTTTTCGGCTTCGACGGAGAGGTTGGAGTGGTCGATCCAGCGGTAGGCGTGCGATGCGATGTCGTGGCCTTCTTCGACAGAGCGCGTGACGGCTTCTGGCTGCTCTTCGACGGCGGAGCCGACGGCGTAGAGGGTGAATTTCATGTTGTAGTCGTTGAAGAGCTTGAACATGCGCCACCAGCCGCTGCGTGAGCCATATTCGAATTCAGATTCGCCGCTGTAGTCGCGCTCGTTGATCCTTGGTTGTGCGGGATATTCGCGGAGGTTGATTTCAGACATGCCGTCTCCTTTCATCACTGAACGCTCGCCACCCTGATTAATCAGTTAGCGTGTGTAAAGTGGCAGTAGCAGGGTTTCTGGATTTACCTCTTCATAGTTGATGACAAAAGACACGGCTATCTTCGCGTCGTTTGGCCATTTTAACCCCTCAAGTCCTTTTTCACCATATCCTTTGAAATTCCGAGGAAAGGCGTATTCTTGTGGTGCAGCGTAAACTTCAGGCATGATGATGGTTGTTACAATGGTACTACAGAGGTATCTTGAAAGTAGACAGGAGAGTATCCAAATATTGATTCACACGATCCTTTTTCAGATTCCCCACAGTGAGTCTAAGTACTTGATAGCAGCGAGCAACCCCTCATTTTTCGTATCGCATACTAGCTGGAACATCGGCTATTCTCACCCGTGAAGTTGTTACGCAACATATCGCATGCTATACCCTGCTGTCGTTCACGATGATCGTCCAGTGTACGACCGCGATCTGGGTCGGCCGTGACGTTATCATGTTATCGTAGGAGGATGTAAAGTTATCGGCTTGGAAAGATCCGCAAGTAGAAAGTTGCCCCGAAAGGGAGGTGTTGCGACGGCTGGGGCACACCAATCTGGGGTTGCTGATAAGACATGGGTTTTTGTGGGGCCACACTGTAACCTACCGAACTCGGAACTCTGGAAGTCCTACAAGAAACAGTTCGTTGTATTACTAAGGAAAACTTGTCTTCTATATGCCCGGTATCAATCCTCTGTGTACCCTAGTGGATGGTCTCGATGCGAAGTCCTATCGTCTCCGAACCATTTTACGTTGACAGTAACAGCCACCACGTAAATACCGAGATTCTTGCACTCAGTTTCATTTGAGACATTAAGAAATTGTAATGTAAAAAAATATCCTCATGTCAAGTCATGTGCGTGGGGTTCTCACTTTGGTTTTGGAGGCAGTCCGTGTTAAGATTACTCGAGGACGGTCGCCAAACTTCAAGCAATGAAGTCATCAGGTTCTATACATGATGTATTTCAATATTTCTACTAAGACAATAGGTCGTTCATACACTTCTTATCAAGAAAGACCTTGCTGGCCTTTATGAAGCGCTTTTGTTCTTTGTGTCTCTGCCTATATTTGCTTCCTTCTCATTGGATGCATTCTCTTCGCTCTCAACTTCTTCACCATGGATGGCTATCTGCTCAAGCGCATCTCCATTTACGCTTGTTGCCGCCGCTTCTTCCTCGTCCATCTTCTTCGGTGCTTTCAAACTCGTGTTCCCAACCCAAAAGGTCAGTGATAAGCTCACGCCTGAGCACACTGTAAAGAAGATGAAGATGTAATGCAGACCTAGCATGTAGACGTTGAAAACGACATCTTGTTGGGTTTTTGTGAGGCCAAAACCATCGAGGTTATAAGTGGAGGAAGTTAACTGACTCATCAGACTTTCTGACACGAAGCCTCTTTGCGACAAGTGATGACTGAGCGTGTTCGACAGGATGACTCCAGAAATGACAAGACCGAACGCTCCACCAATAGTGCGAATAAAGTTGCGCAGCCCTGTTGTAACAGCACGATCTTCGCTACGACCGTTTGCGTACATACCAACGAGCGTGGGCTGAAGCACTAAGCCAATGCCCGCACCTTCCAGAATGAGCGCAACAATGAGCACTGCCAGGCTGGTGTTCCGATCAAAAAGTAGCGTGAGCCCATTCCCAAGAGTCCAAAGCGTAAATCCAACGAGGACGCAATGCATGTAACTGCCGACTCGGTTCATGTACTGGCCAGACGCGATGGATGTCAGAGAAGTGGTGATGACCACTGGTAGAATTAAGGCACCAGATACTAAAGGTGAGTACCGTAGGACTGATTGGAAGTAAATTGGGAGGTAGAAGAAATTTCCAAAATATGCGAGCCCGATGAGGAAGGTTTGCAAATAGAGTGCCCAGGCATGAGGGGCGCGATAGAGGCGAAGTGGCATGATTGGGAGAGCCACAAACTTCCATTCGTAGAGGACAAACAGAATTGCCAACACAGCGCCGATCACAGTGCAGGCAATGAAAAATGGAGAGGCCCAGGCGTAAGTAACACCACCTCCGGACAAGGGTATCAATAAGAGGAGCGTCGATGCGATGTTTAGCACCATGCCACCATAATCGATTTTCCTGATCTTTTCGAGATAGCCGCCGGATCGATGCTTCAAAGGCAAGAAGAACAAGATGATCAAAGATGTGGGTATTGTCAAGATGGGTATGATCCAGAACACCCATCTCCATGTGGCTCCTTCGACTATAGCACCACCGAGGAACGGACCAGCGCCATTTCCCAGAGCGATAACTGCACCCAGCCAACCTGAAAATGGATTTAGTAGGTCACGATGGCTGCAAGTTGGCATAAAATCCTACCTTGATACTTGCCACGATTCTGTAAGGTGGTAATGTCACTAACGATGATCATAACCAAACTATTAATGCCGCCACCGCCAATGCCCGCAATGGCACGGAGTACGAAAAGCTGTACAGCCGTTTTTGCGAAACCGCAGCCGAGATCTCCCAAAGCCATGAGCATGAGGCTAACGAGAAGTAGGTTTTTCCGACCGAATATATCCGAAAGCCGACCGTTGATGAGTTGGAAGGCTGTTGAGGCTATCAGAAACGATGTGCCAATCCACGAGGTTGCAGTTCCAGTATTTAGATCAACAGCTATTGCAGGCGTTGCGGTTGAAACACTAGTTTGGTCGATGAAGGAGACAAATAGACAGACCGACAATGCTGGAATTGCGATCCTGAGTTGAGTAGAGGTCATGGTATTCCGCTGACCTCCAATGGATGCCGCATCGCTTTCATCGTCAGAGTCTTGTTTGGCCATTGGTGCGAGTGGTGTGTTGCCATGGTTGGAGATAGGCATTCCCGTGGAATATGGATCGTCTTGATTGGCTCTGTTCTCGTCTGGCGCATCAGGAATTCGAGCGTCTTCGTTTTTGGTGGAGTATGTCGAGTTCATCTGATCAGTGGCAGCCTGCTCGCTCATCATCATATATATGTTCGCTCTAGGCTTGTTGCGCGTTGGGTAAACATGTCAAGTTATGGAGGAAGTCTACGTGAATAGCTGACGCTGAGTACAGACATGATGGCTAGCGTGCATATTGACAACAACGTAGGCATCGGAAGCCTCCCGAGCGGGGCGGCCCTTTTCCTTAACAGAGTATGCTCGGTACTACGTTTCATTCGGAAAAACGTCGGTAATCGAATCTGATACAGCCGAAGAAACTGCAGCTGGGAGGATCTGTTACATGCTTGGATTCCGTAAGTGTATGGTGGAGACGACTGTGATCGATGCGAGTGAGAGTGGGGTAATGATAGCGTGGCTTCGACCACGCTTTCGGCACATTTTGAGCCGATGTGTGCTAGACCCACATGGCAATGTTTGTCGTCATCGTGGATCCAACGCTCCAGAAGCACATCTTAACTCGATAGGGGTTACGCCGAGTTTTCGGCATCACGAGCGGATTTGTAACATGCCAGAAATGAGTTTGGGCGTTGTCTGCCGAGAATAACCCCAGCGATTTGGAGGAGTGTAGAGTTTTTCTCAAGAACGGGCCAGAAAATGTTTGGCTGGCCATGGTCCCAGGCGCGCTTGTCTGATAGCAGCGGAGGGATATAATGGGGCCATTCGCTCGCAGTAAATGAGGGCACTTGATCAATTTGTAGCTGTGCCAGTGTCAAAAACCAACATGTCGCGCCTTTTCCAACCGTTGACGGTAGGGTCCGCCAGGCTAGACCATCGTATAGCCATGGCGCCATTGACTCGCTACCGTATGGACGACGAGCACAAAGCATCATCGCTCAACAAAGGTAGGGGATATACCGCTGCTGCTCTTTATGAAGACAAATTGTTGACAATATGTCATAGAGTACTATGAGCAAAGAGCGTGTGTGCCAGGTACTCTTATAATCAGCGAAGCCGTCATTATCTCGAAAAATGCTATCAGTAGTCGCAACGCACCAGGCATCTGGTCGGAGGATCAGGTTACCGCCTGGAAAGATATCACGAGCGCAGTACACGCCAAGGGATGCACAATATATTGTCAGCTTTGGCACCAAGGCCGGACCGCCAATCCAGACGTTATCAAGGAAAACGGCTTGAGGATGATTTCTTCAAGCGCCGTTCCAATCAGTCCGGAACATGAAACACCAGAAGAAATGACAGAAGAGATGATCTGGGGAACAATAGGGGAATACTCGACAGCAGCAAAGAATGCCATTGCTGCCGGTTTCGATGGCGTTGAGATACACGGTGCGAACGGCTATCTGCCAGATCAGTTCCTGCAATCGACATGTAACCAGCGAACGGACGGGTGGGGAGGGAGTATCGAAAAGCGATCGCGATTTCTTTTAGAGGTAACGAAGGCAGTGGCGGCTGCAGTTGGTGCTGAGAAAACCGCAGTGCGTCTGAGCCCGTACAGCGACTTCAATGCTATGTTGATGGACGAGCCGGAGCCAACGTTCAGTCATGTGCTGGAAGAGTTGAAACCTTTTGGCCTCGCATACCTCCATCTCATTGAAGCTCGCATTACGGGTAACGACGACTCTGAATGCGGGGGACAAAAGACTGTAAGCTGGATGATTGAACAGTGGAACAACGCGACGCCTGTGGTGCTTGCAGGAGGATTCCTTCCAGACTCAGCGAAGCACGCGGTAAACGAGACGTACAAAGGATACGATGTGATTATTGCGTTTGGACGATACTTTGTGGCTAACCCGGACCTCGTGTTCCGGGTCAAGGAAAGCGTGCCACTGACAAAATACGACCGCAGTGTCTTTTACACGCCAAAGACACCCGTCGGCTACGTCGACTACCCACACAGTCAGCAGTATCTCCAGGCTACGGCCAAGGTTTAAATAGT
Organism: Bipolaris victoriae FI3; assembly: GCF_000527765.1. Taxonomy (NCBI): domain Eukaryota; kingdom Fungi; phylum Ascomycota; class Dothideomycetes; order Pleosporales; family Pleosporaceae; genus Bipolaris; species Bipolaris victoriae. The sequence continues at coordinate 80,316 of NW_014575289.1, forward strand.
TAATTTATAATATATTGAAGTTGAAATCTGACGTTTTCCATGAAGAAAAGCTGGAGGTGAACATAAGGTCGAGATGATGCTGACTGTGACAAGGATGATGGTGGCAGGAATGCAGCCTAGCTACCCCGCCAAAGTTAGTGCAGCCTCCCTGCATCAGCTCCCCCTCGCCCATCGGCCCGTCAATCGACAACAACGTGTGTGTGTACAGCTTCATACACACTCAACTGCAGAGCCATCATCTCAATTCCCTGTCACATCCTAAAGCATCCAGTCACAGTCGCCATGTCGACCACCATAGAGGCTGAGACGCTTAAGCAGCACCTGGCCGACAACCCGCCTGCCATTGTGCCCTTGGCCATCAAGCCCCACTTTGAGGCATTGAGCGACAAGGAGAAGCTCTATGCCCACCATCTCTCCATGTAATATACGCCCCAGAATACGAATTCATTGCTTCGTGGCTAACCAACTGACGCCTATCACAGCGCCTGCTTCGCCGGATCGCGCGTCGTCCTTCGCCAAGTCTCGCCCGAATCGGAGTACATCTACGACTTCATTGTCGCCCTGCATAAACACACAAAGGGCGACTATGCTGCTGTTGCCAAGGAATCCGGCCTCTCACAAGAGGACATCGATGCATACCTCAACTACGCGGCCCAGTTCCTCGGCAACATGGGCAACTACAGGTCCTTTGGTGACTCCAAGTTTGTGCCTCGACTCCCGCCCCGCCAGCTCAAGGCCCTCGCCACCGTCTCCAAAGATACGCTAGCCCTATACGAAAAGATCAAAGACTCGATATACGCAGGCGATGATGTCGGAAAGCTGCACCTGGGCTATCCGGGTGCAGGGCACATCTCAGCATACTACCCTGACAGTCCCAACATCACAAACGAGGAGATATCCAAAGCCAGTGACTTCCTCGAGGGCAAGGGCCTTCTCCCAGAAAATACCAGAGTCAGGAAGACGGACAATGGCTATCAAGTCCTCATTGCTTCGGCGCTCGATAACCCCCCGGCAGAGCAGCGCGATTTGAAGGAAAGCGAATGGACAATGGACGATGGAACAAAGGTCGCGCTCGTCTTTGGAGACTATTCAAAGGAGATGGACACCATCGCCCATCACATTGAGGAGGCCAAGAAGTATGCGGCCAACGAACACCAGATCGAGATGATGGAACAGTATTCCAAGAGCTTCCGTAGTGGCTCACTGCAGGCTTTCAAAAAGAGCCAGATGGCGTGGGTACAAGATAAAGGACCCCAGGTCGAATCAGATATTGGCTTCATAGAAACCTATCGCGACCCTCACGGTATCCGTGGCGAATGGGAAGGTTTCGTCGCCATGGTCAACAAGGAACGGACACGTGCATTTGGAAAGCTGGTAGAGAGTGCGCCACAGTACATCCCACTTCTGCCATGGGACAAGTCATTCGAGAAGGACAAGTTCTTGAGCCCAGACTTTACCTCGCTCGAGGTCCTGACATTTGCTGGCAGCGGGTAAGTGATCAACTCTCCCAGCATTGATACTGCATTTGCTAACACCAACAGTATTCCTGCCGGTATCAACATCCCCAACTACGATGACATTCGGCAAAACTTTGGCTTCAAGAACGTGTCATTGGGAAATATCCTCTCAGCGAAAGCACCAAACGAGCCCATTCCCTTTATTAAGGAACGTGATCTAGAAACGTATCAAAAATACCGGGATCCAGCTTTCGAGGTCCAGGTCGGACTCCATGAGCTGCTCGGCCATGGTTGTGGCAAACTGCTTCAGGAGACGGAGCCTGGCGTCTTCAACTTTGACAAGGAGAACCCACCCATATCGCCTCTTAGTGGCCAGCCAATCAAAACTTGGTACAAACCTGGCCAGACATGGGGCTCAACTTTTGGTTCCATGGCTGCGTCGTATGAGGAATGTCGCGCTGAGTGCGTCGCCATGGCGTTATCTTGCGAGTTCCCCATACTGCAGCTATTCGGATTCGGCGATGGCAAAGTGGACATGAACAGCCCGGCTGGTGATGTCCTGTACATAGCATATCTCCAGATGGCACGTGCCGGTATCGCTGCCCTGGAGTTCTGGGATCCTAAGAGTAGAAAGTGGGGACAGGCACACATGCAAGCCCGCTTCTCGATCCTGCGAACCTTCCTCAACGCGGGTGTCGAATTCTGCCAACTTGAATGGGAGAAAGAGGACCTTTCAGACCTTACGATTCGCCTTGAGCGCGATCGCATTCTTGATCTTGGCCGACCAGCCGTGGACGACTACCTTCAGAAGCTGCATATTTATAAGGCTACCGCAGACGTGGCTGCTGCGAAGCGCATGTATGATGAAATCACAAGTGTAGAGCCTTTCTACGAGAACATGGTTAGACCAGCTGTGTTGAGAAAGAAGACGCCACGCAAGGTATTCGTGCAAGCCAACACGGTCGAGAAAGACGGCAAGGTAGAACTTGTCGAGTATGAGGCAACTACCAAAGGCATGATCCAGAGTTATGCCGACAGGGAATATGTCTAAGTATGAGGGTAGCTGAGGACGATTTTGTACGAATCATAGCATGCTCGGCCCACTCTTGTCACAAATATGAAGGGCTGCGCACATGAACAAATGAATGATACAAATGCACAAAAGAAATGCAACCAAATGTTATACTGTGTTCGCCGTTTGTGGGAGCACAAACCTCAGATGTAACTCTTTTTTGTGGATGGTGGATCGAGACTAATACTCAACGCAGCCTGGATTCATCTCAACGGTGGACACACATTGACTGGCGGAACAGTGCCAAGAGACGCTTGTATCTGTTTAGAGCAGGTACCTGGAAAGCGGCACTTGGCGGCCTCTTGGCTCGAGAAAGTGTGGAGGCGGAGGATACTAGCCTGGGGTCCCACATGGTAGTCACGCCCACCTCATGTACCCTAGTCTATGCAATTGCCGGATCCCGCAGTATTCTTCCACCGCTTAAGAACGACCTTGTTACGAAACCTCGTCAACTGACCATATCCCTTTCCAAGACAGACAGAAGAGGGGGAGGAGATATACCGACAGCAACGTTTGTTTAACTAGACATCTCCGTTCACAAGACAATAATCGTCTTCGATAGAAGCCTAAACGATATATGTACCAAAGCTTCTTTTTTCGCTCACACCACTACAAAAGGCGGCTCGGAGATGCAACCCTGAAGCGACCAAAGCCAAGAGCACTTGTGTAAATCTTGGTGGACATCCACAATCCCATAGTTATGTGTTTCACCTATCCATACTGCGTTAGTGTGCCGACCCTACTGTAGAGTACTCTTATCGCTGCAGGTTATTGATTTCTCCGTCATGCTCATGGAAAAACTTGTACTGATTCGTGAAGCATTCTAGTTTCTACGCATATTCGAAATTGCAAACGAAATGGCTTCGGAACAATTCCCGACAGGCGCTCCACCGAGGCAGTGTTGGACTTGCATGGAAATGAATAAGAAGCCTGGTGTCTCTGATGATGCCCTTTTATTTCCCACAAGCAACCAGCTCCATTCTCCCTTTCTCTTGTGATCTTCAAAGAAGCCTCTTTCTGAAGGCTCAGTTTCATCATGAAGTTGTCAATTCTTGCTCTTGCGACTGCCTATACCGCCAATGCTGCAGTCGTTGGCGAAAGACAGGCATACGGTGTGAAGGGCTCTCCTGAAGGTTTTGGCAAAGGCACCACAGGAGGTGGCAACGCAGCATGCCAGATCCCTTCTTCCGTCGCCCAGTTGAAGACGTGGCTCACCGACAGCACTGCCCGTTGCATTGTGCTGGACCGCGAGTTCAACTTCAAGGGCACCGAGGGCACTACTACTGCCACTGGTTGCCGTCCCGCATCAAACAAATGTCCAGGCAATGGAGGCCAGGATGCCATCAACCAAGCTAACTGGTGTACTAATGGTAATGCTGGTGCTGGAGCAACGAGTATTCAAGTCAAATACGACAATGCTGGAATCAATGCTATCAATCTAGGCTCCAACAAGTCCATCATCGGTGTCGGCAACAAAGGTGTGATTCGTGGCAAGGGTCTCCGCATTGCAAACGGAGCAAAGAACATCATCATTCAAAACATTCACATTACTGAGCTCAACCCCCAATACATCTGGGGTGGCGATGCCATCACCCTCGATGGCGCTGATCTAGTATGGGTCGGTACGTATTTCACCCCTTCACCTCCATCTTTGTCCCCTTCCCCATATCTAACTCCTTCCCACCAGACCACTGCAAAGTCTCCCTCATCGGCCGCCAAATGTTCGTAGCCGGCTACGGCGCCTCCAACCGCGTCACAGTCTCCAACACGGAGTTTGACGGCTCAACCTCGTGGTCTGCGACCTGCAACGGCCGCCACTACTGGACCATGCTGCTCATCGGGTCCAACGACCTCATCACCCTTAAGGGCAACTACATCCACCACACTTCCGGCCGCAGCCCGAAAGTCGGTGGTAACACACTACTACACGCTGTGAATAACTACTTTTACAGCAACACGGGCCACGCCTTTGACAACGAAAAGGGCGGTAAGATTGTTGCGGAGGGCAACGTGTTCCAGAATGTTGCGACTCCCCTGCTGGCGAACACGGGCCAGTTCTTTGCGTCGCCGTCGACGAGCGCGAATGCGGCTTGCAGTCAGTACCTGGGCCATGCGTGCCAGCTTAACTCTTTTGGAAGCAGTGGCTCGCTGAGTGGAAGTGACACATCGTTCTTCTCCAACTTTGGAGGTAAGAATGTTGCGGGTGCTTCGGCGGCGAGTGCGAATGTGGCGAACACGGCTGGTGTTGGTAAGATCTAGAGGAGTTGGCTCTTGATGAAGAGTGAGGTGGTATGAGCAGGTTGGTTGTTCGAAGTCTGGTTTATCTTCTCCTGTATCTACTTTACTCCGTGATTGTGTTTTGAATTACAGCTTGCTTAACAAGCTTCTCAGTACCATCACTACCCGTATATATGCAAATATCCACCGTCATCATTAAACCCAGCACCACCCCTCACTCCACCCCAAACACCTCCTTAAAAACTTCAAGATTCCTCCTCCCCGCCACGCCCGCTGCATAAATTGCAAAGCCCACAACCTCAAACCACCCCTCAAACTCCTCTCTCCCAAGAACCTCCTTCATCTCCCTCGCCACAGCCCTTGGCGGACACCCATACGCCCCACACCCCATCGCCCCAAGCACCAACCTCGTCACGCCCTCCCCCGCCGCCATCCTCAGCACAAGCACAATCTTCTCCCTCAAATCCCGCAATTCGGCTTCATCCGCAAACGCACCCCCATCCTCTGACACCCGCGGGAACCTCGGCGCCGCAACCGTCAAAACTACAACGCTGAACCGCTCCTCCTCTTTCAACTCCACCAGGTCGTGATCCAGCGTATCCCGATACACGACTACGCCCGGTGACACGATACCCGCGCAGGATCCCGGGCCAGTGTTGGGCCAAGGATACCATTCAGGGCGCAACGTGGCATACAGTGTGGATGAATAGCATAGTGCTTCTTCCTGTGTGCGGGAGAGCGTGTAGCGCCATCCACCCCCCGGTTGCTGGTCTGAGGCTAAGTTCAAGACGCCGAGTTTCGGGGCGGAGGAACATGGGGGAGTGGTTTGGAAAAGCCGAGCTAGCGCGAAGGCGTCGCTGTTGAGAATTTGTATGGGTGCCAGAGTGTGGTGCGGGTAGGAAGGAGAGGATTTTTGGAGCGGGGGCAGTTGGGAGGGGATAAAGGTGCTGGTGAGGGTGCCGGTGGGGATGGAGGAGGCGAGGGTGGCGGAGCGCGAGATTGTTTCTTCGCAGATTTTGCGGCGGGAGGCGAGGTCTAGCATTTTGGGGGGTTGTGGGGGATATGGAAGGTCACGTTGGGTGTAGGTAGGTAGTTTGGAGGTTGCCTATTTTTGCCAAGACTACCACGCTTTGTGGAGTTGGGTTGTTGTGGTTACGTGTTAAGTTTAAGTGCTGAGCACTGCTTTCTGGGTGAAATTTCTAGATGGCAGCGAGTTTGATGTGCAGGCGCACGGTGATGTTAATGGTGGTGATGGTGGTTCGAGATTGGTGTATAAGTGGGGCGCGCATGTTCGTCAGGACGTATCGAGACACCCCTGCTTGAAGAGACGCTTCAGCTTCTGCTTTGCATAACGACACTTTCTATAGATTTCAGGAACAGATATCCTAGGAATCGAAAGGTACAACTTTAAAATCTCTTAACAACTCAAAATCCCATAAAAATAATTTGTGCTTAACGTGCAATACGAGAGTGTAGTGTGACAGCCACCCGATCGCCTGCCTTCGGTCTGCCTCAAGTGCGCAGAATGATTATACTCCTTGCTTAAATTCCGTCAGCTTATATTGTATAACTATGGATAACCTACCACGAGAATTTCGTTTGTATCCAACGTGCCAGCGTGTGCGTGTTTTCATTCAAACCCTGTCAGTTACAATGCATGATATGGAGAGCATCAAGCCTTAGCATGAAAGTAGGTTATTCGTACTGTATTGCTGCTGATACTAACCCTAGGATTAGAAAAAAATCAAATAGTAAATTATATCTGAGTAGTGAGGATACAAGTGAACCATGTCACTCCTTCCTTTGTGAGAAGGCGCTGCCGGTGTGGAGGTGTTTTCCCACTGCAGCTTAGCGTGAATAGAAGACAGGCAGTATCTCCCTGAAAACTCCACCATCAATCTTGCAATACAATTTTCACGCCCTTCTAACGATGCAATATAGACTACAGTCTTCCTGAGGCTATGTATTCCAGAGGCAAGGTCAGGGATAGGGTGGACCGGTCATCTCCCCATTTGCATGTATAAGCCGTTCATGCACGCCACTTAGGCAGCACATACGTGGCAAACCGAACATCAACAAGCAGGTCGAATAGAATGAAAGAACCAGGCTGAGATTTGCATAAGGTTCTAGAATGGCACTCTTTGTGATTAGATCGGACTTTGGCGCTTTCATCCAATAGGATATGCTGTACAACACTACCGACACCGTCGAATCAACGAGACAGCCGCCATTTTTCATCCATTTTCACTCCTACGCTACAGACAGACTGCTATATCGCCTCTTCAATTACCCTTATACAGCATTGAACCGATGCAGTTGTTGGATACATCTGAAATGTCATCTTCAGAAAAGCGACAGCGATTTGTAGCCGCACCGCCTGAGGAATACCCGGACATCGAAGGTACACCCAAATCACGTTCAGAAGTAGCGCATCGAGAAGAGGCTATTCTATGTTTCAGGTGTCCAAATATTGATGTTGAACATCTTTTTATCAAACTAAAAGTCAGAAAACCAAGGCAGAAATTGTTGAATCTTGGAAAACTTGGGCCAGAGACCGAGTTGTCGCCGTGTCCATTATGCCGCCTTTTCTATGCGGTGAAGATACAGAATGACGAAGACCTTGAGGACTACGACTACGTTTTATACTCAACGCATCCTCCATTGCCGTGGGTCTGCGACGCTAGATCTGTGCTGGCTGTGGCCAGGGGAGCGAGTAAATGCAGGCAAGAAGCGTCTTGGGCCAGAGTAGTGCAAAATGGACGGCTCAGTGGATTTATCGCATTTTCAATAGCACCAGGTTCAAATCCTCACATAGCTTCACTACGTGCTCGGTCTATTGATGCGATATCACTCGACTTCGACGTTATTCGAGGCTGGATGAGATTGTGCATCGGAAAGCACGCGAAGCAGTGCGTCAAAGCTACCTCATCAACCTCGGACCTAAAAGACCTGAAGTTGATTGATTGCGAACAGCGACGAATCATACAAGCATTACCATCAACCAAGTATTCCGCGCTCAGCTATGTATGGGGTACGAGTGGGTTCGGCAATGATGATTGGTCTATCCATAATAAGCTTCCCACAACCTTGCCGCAGACTATCGAAGATGCTTTGAAAGTCACGAAAGAGCTGGGTCTTCGGTAGGTTTGGATCGACAGGTATTGTATCAACCAAGACGATGGCGCTGAGAAACAGATCCAAATTCGGCAGATGGATCTCATGTATGAAAATGCGTTCATAACTATAACTGCTGCAGCTGGTACCGATCCATATTTCGGCTTACCTGGAGTCGGCACATCGAGAAATGTCCAACAAACAGCTTGGATCAAAGGAACGTACCTTGTATCAATTCTTCCGGATCCAAGGAATGTCATCAGAACCTCTAAATGGAATCAGCGTGCATGGACTTACCAAGACAGCTTTTTCTCAACTCGACGTCTGATCTTCACGATGCAGCAGGTCTACTATAAGTGTCAAGGTGCTGTTGCGCATAAAACAGTCGATAGGCTTTAAAAAAACATGTTTCCTATGTTCAATGCACCCGGCATATTTGAAAATCACGCCTGGAGAATGTTTGATAATTTGAGCAAATACAGTAGAAGAGAACTCTCTGTTGAAGCTGACGCTATACGCGCTTTTGAAGGGATATTCAACAACTTCAAGAAAATGCAATTTCCCATACATCATTTTCTGGGTATTCCGATCATGCAAGCAGTAATTCAAGGATCGGACCTGGAACTAGTACCAGCACGACATAGTAGGAGTGAGGCCTTCGCTGCTGGGCTTTCCTGGAAAAACACTGCACCGGGAACTAGGCGCACCCAATTTCCTACATGGAGCTGGGCGGGATGGACTGCTGAAATTGTGTACAACAATTCATTATGTCGAACAGGGCTTAAACTCGAAAATGAAAGTCGATTGAAGGTTTTCGTAGAGAACCATGATGGATCACTTTCGGATATGGATGAGTACGACGACGCGTCGCTGGAGCAGGAACTAAGGAGTTCTTCTGGAAAATTTGTTCACATCGAAGCTTGGACAATACCTATCACAATCCAATATATGCCTGAGAGGGCAGGTGACTGTATTGCCAATTTTTTATCTAGAGAAGAATGGCCACGCAACCTCTCTGGGTATTTCACTGTATTTCAGGACGATGAAAAAATTCTCCAAATTCCTTTGTTTTCATTGTACCAAGCCTACGAGAGGGGCAACGATACACAGCAGGACTTCGCGCCAGACCTCGACCGGGGCAATTTGTTAGGGATAGTCTTAGGCAGATGTGAAGGCTTTTCCGATATCGAGACCTGGGAAGGCATCGATGTCTTGATTGTACATGATAAAGGGAAGCATTTCGAACGTGGTGGGTCTATGGAAGTTCACTGTCGAATGCTGACATCGATTCCTTACTATGACTTCAGGCGTTCTGATAAAATGCCGTGGGAGATTTTTATTTTTCGACTAAAGGAGCGGAGAACAATCCGGCTTGGTTGACATCATCATGATAGGTGGTATTTAGTAGCGTTGGAAGGTAGATATTCAAGTAGTAGACCTCAAACGCAAAGGCGTTTGCACGCTCCGGGTAGTCGTTTAGGCCTTAAAAATGTTAAATTCTAGAATACTCTCAATCGGCTAAAATTTAAAGTCTTGTATAAATAATCTCGTAAACTTAAAGGTTTGCAGTTATTATAGGAGTGTCGTGAGCGTCTCGTTACCCGGGATGTCTCGCTACGCAGGGACGGACTTTGCACACAGCAAGGATCTCGAAACGCGGGAGCTCAACCGGATACGAAGACTTACCAAAAGTACGAACGTGCACAGTTATCGACCAAGAACCAGAAGCTAGTCCCTCGATTCTCTATCAATGGCGCAAATGCATCCAGTGCTGTCATGCTGTTCGGAGAATATCGATGCAGGTTTGCCGACCCAAAGGCCTGGATTCTTATATCCGCGACCCTCCGTCTCCTGATGATCCTCACCCAGAAGATGAATACACGCAACGAATCGATCAATGCGCGCATGTTCGTCGGGATTATTGGCATTACCATCCGCGGAGAGGCGGATGCGTGCCCGGCTGATGAGCGGGCCATTGCGTGTTACGTCAATGGAGTTGTTCGTGTGACCGAAGATCAGCGATTCCTCGTATGTCTAATCACGATGTTGCGGTCACACTCGATTTGTCTATCGTCTTAGGAAATGGAGGTTCATTGTGATATACCTATAGAAACCAGGTTGAGCCCCACTCATGCAGTGTGATATTGCGTCGGGATGAATATCGGAAAAGGGTCCAGTATGGTGTTGAACTATACGCCGCTGTTGAGAGCACATATGTACTGAAGTGGTTATGTAAGACTGTGGTACCTTGCATGACTTCCCCGCTCATAGAAATCTCGCGTTGGAAGCGAGAAAGCGGGTGGTAAGCTTTGTGGAGCTGGAAACATGGGGACAGGGGGACGAGCATTCGCATACAGGTGTGGCGTCGGCTCCAATAATTTTATACAAGAGAGTTCGGTAGTCGCTCTCGTTTGTTTCAGCACCGCGGAGATATGACTCCGTGGCTGTACCAAACAACTAGAAACTTTGGCTGGTTCCCTGGTCTGAAGTATTTTGGTATATCATACTGCTCAGCTTATATCATATACTTGCGATACGGACTGAAGTAAGACTTACAGAATATTATGCAGCGACTCAATGATATACTTGTAGTACTATGGCTGTGCATATAGATCTGTTGAGTTTTCGCATATTGCTTTTGGCAAGTGGCGTTACTAGTATTTTCATAGCGTGTAATGAACGACGCGACGGCGCAATGACGATCACGACGAACCTGTTGTCAGTCCCCGCGGAGAGAAATGCCGCGACTCAATTTTTACGCACGACTTCTAGCTGGTGCCTAATGACCGATCTTTCTGCTCTGCGTATTGTTAACTGTGAGGCGTCTTAGCTGAACAACTTGTGGCAACCCCAGACCCTGACCCAGGCGCAATCGGATGATTGCTCACGGATCAGCAGCTAGTCGTGTTAGCGATCGGTTTTGACAGCCGTCCGTTACCCGCTCCCCGCTGGCACGGTGCAGCATGACCAACACGATTTGGAGTAGCCTTTAGGTCGTGTGGAGTAGTTTGATAGTGCCAACCTTCAGACACGTATACGAGGCCTGTGATTTCGTGACATAACAGCATGCATAATTGCGCCCGGCAACATGAGTATTGCAAGCGAAAGAAGATTGGGCAAACCTAATTTTTCTTTTCTTGCGCGATCATCTTGCGGGCACTCAGATACGCAGCATCTCCCACATACATGGAAAGAGATGCGCAAATGCTGCTGTTCTAGACCATCAATCAGTCGATCTAAGCATGACTAGGATTTAATCCCTGGTACCGAACTACGAATTCATGCACGAGTAAGTAGTTCATCAGCACCTTGTCTTATCCGATACATGTAAAGGCCCGGCCAGAAAAAGCAAACGTCTATCGGAAAGGGCCCTGAAGGGACGGAAGAGTTACATCAGTATAGGAGAAGGCTCAGCTCTGGTACATATGTGTCAGGACACAACACCATGATGTGCACCAAAAACATGGGGATGAACCAGTCTCCAATTAGCTGTCTGCATGGCGCAGGGGCCAGGCCTCGCGGGGGGGGGGGGGATCGCCTGCGGATAGTGTCCCGTCCCGTCGCGTGGGAGACCAAAGGAGGCCCCCGCAAACCTTATGCCAGCTAACATCTCAGTCGCCACCGGAAATACGACTGTAATATGTCTTTTAAAAGAGCATTTTCCCTATAAGACTTGGGGGGGTGCTGGGTTCGCTCTACTATCTGGCATCGTTCCACGACCAACAACCACTCGACATCATGGGTCTTCCGCTTCCTCAACAACTAAGAATACCATGCGCCTTCCTAGGTGCGCTGGGTATCGTCACTTTTGCGCTTCGCTGCTTCGTTCGTTTGCGTATCGTTAAAGCCTGGGGTCCTGATGATACGTTTATCACTCTTGGGTTTGTATGTTAACCCAGCTTGACATCCCTTGCCACTTCGTCATCATACTTACAATCTGCTAGATTATGCACATGTGGTACACCGGGACTTTGTTGACAGGCATTCACTATGGAACAGGTCAGCGGACCTCGGAGATATCTGTAACGGACTCAGTACATGCTATGCGTGTAGGTTTACAATCGTCCTGAAAACAAGTAGTGTCTGACTCTCCATCTAGTGTTGGTGGCTATGCTTCCTAGCATACGCATGTTCAATCACCCTGGCCAAAATATCCGCTGGTTTCTTCTTCCTTAGGGCCACAGGCAGCAAGCCAGTTTTCCGTATCACGACCTACGTTATCACGATACTCGCCGCAGTGGTCGGCTTCGGCTTCTTCTTCCTCAGTGTTTTCCAGTGCCTACCAGTCAGCTTTTTCTGGACCCGCTTACATGGAGATACTAATGGCAAATGCCTGGATATCGAAATCATGATAATAGCCACATACTTTTACGGAGCTGTCACTGCAGGAACAGACATAGCTTGGGGCATCCTGGTCGGAGCACTCATCTGGAAATTGCAAATTGACCGCCGCACAAAGATTTTGACAGCACCATTCCTAGGCCTGGCATGCATGTAAGTCAAAAAAAGATTCTTTATAAAAGCCCAGTAGATTAACAAGAAAAACAGTGCAAGTTACGCTGCCCTTGTGCGAATGCCCTACGTTGCCAACTTTAGAAAACCAGACTTCCTCTGTAAGCACACCCCCAAAAATACACACTCTATCCAATCCTAACCACTTCCACCTCCTACAGACGCAACTGTCGAAATCTCCATGTGGTCCACAATCGAAGTGGGCGTCTCCATCTGCGCCGCCAACCTCGCCACCATCCGTCCCCTAATCCACCACTTTACCCACAAAGGCGAGTCCTGGGAATCGCGCCAGAACAGGCCGGGACACGCTGAATTAGCAACCATACCAGATGATCAGGAACTTGCTACACTGAAAGTACCACCACCAAAGACTGCAGAGAGCTCGATTTCCTCCACGGATCCGAAGGGCAGTAATGGCGAGAGTGGAATTACGAGGAGCGTGTCGAATTGGAGTAGGTGGACGAGGAAAGATAGTGCGGCGAACGTGGATATCCATGTTCCATGACGCCCGTATCTCGGTTAATGAATAAGGCGTAAATCATTTCCAAACTTCGTACAATATAGTATTTCAGGTGGCCCTTTCAAACTGAAAGTTGTTTTGCCCCTTTATTGATCCGCGGCCTTGTTTGAATCCTCGCCATCCCCTTTCTACTCGTCTTTGCATAATGGCACATAGCTGATCCAAGCAAGCGCCCTTGTCGCGCCTCCATACAGTTTATTTCCTAGATCACAATAGGCACGCGTCTTAGCTTTTGGCACTCGCTTCCGCGCTAGCTCCAGCGCTTTATCGTGTGTTTGGTCTGTGGGAGCGATAGCGTCGACGATTTTATCTGCAAGGACCTTTCGGGCCGTCCAGCGCTGGGCCTGGGGTAGTAGCGTTTTGTGGGTAATGTTGGGCCGCAGCTTAGCGCGGAGTGAAGTTCTTATGCTTTGAGAGTGCATGCCGAGATTTATCGGCTTCTTGCTATTGAGTCCATGTATATTAGGGTCTGGTACCAAATATTCCACGAGGATGCTGTTAACTCATCATGCAGCTTTCCAGAGTAAGCCTAAGGTCACTGAAGGTAGGGAGAGGACCCGATCTAGCGGGGACTAGATCTACTTCTTGAAAGTGATTAAGGAGAAAAACACAGCTAGGCTTACATGAGTAATCATACCATCATTTTCCTAAAATGCTGAGCTGGTATTAAAGTTTATACCTCTTCTTCCCCAGCCTGATCTTCTTAAACCCTCTCCGCGGAATCCCCAACACCTGCCTCTTCAACCCCCCCAATCAACTCCGCCATCAGACTCAGATCAACCTGCCGCTTCATCACTAACACAAGAGGCTTCTTCGTCTCAAGCAAGATCGAACCCACCAGATGCTCTTCCAAAATATCATCAACATGAGCAACTAGTCGCTCCCTTAATTTCTCATCCCCGCCTTCACCGCAATCCTCCAAGATCTTATCGACAAACCCCACGCCAAAAGGTCATCTGCCAAATCTTTCGACTCTTAAGCAGCGCCCCCATCGCCTTACTCACCCCCATACGCCTCACAAATCCTACTAAAGCGCTGCCTTCGTCGATAAGCCCGAGGCTCGTAAAAAAGGGGGTGAGAAGGTAAGTGTGTGGTGCGCAAAAGACGAAATCAACAAACGAGATTAGGGCCGCTGCAATGCCTACGCCAGGGCCATCCAGAGCCGTCACTAGAATCTTCGAATGGGCGTAAAATGCTTCGGTGGAGTTGAGGGTGTGCGCTACCGTTTCCCTGAGGGAATCCCGCCAGATATCTGCGCCGGGTTGAGATGTCTATTCCACTGGGCGATTGAGTTAGCGGTGATATGTGGAGGAAGAGATTGTATATACTTACGCGCTGAAGAATCTTCTCGTTCCTGTGAGGATGGTAATGAAGACTTCATCGTGTGTGTCTATTTCCCTCAGGCGCTTGGTTAGAGGTAGAACTCTTTTTTTTGTTACAGCTCCGAGCTTTTGGGGGCGGTTGATGGTGAGAATTGCGGTTCTACCTGGATATTCTACTGTGATGTATGATTCTCATGCTTCAGGCGGATCAGTCAGGAGGACTTTTAGAGCTTCTTCTTTTCAATCATTACTGATGTTATTTTTTGATCTAAGTTCTAGAAGAAGCAACCATTTCTGGTCAAACATGTCAAGAAATCAAAGACTGGCAATATCACCTGCGACCAACTTGTTCTTATGGTTACATAATTGACACCGGAATCTTAGTTATTTGGGATTTTCCCTTCGGTGTCCAGGTAAGTAATGTAGTCATAACTTTGGTCGGGCAGATCCCACACTCAAACATTGACATCACCAGCCTACCAACCATCCTCCCCTAATGTTGGCCCAGGACCTTGACCGAATCTTTTCTTGTATGGACGTCTCAAAGCTTCAGCTGCTGCATTTTTGTCATCAATATTGGATTTCGTTTCTCAGCAATTCACTCGCTCTGAACGAATTGATCCCTGTGAAATAGTAATAATATTTTTTTCAACATTTTCTAAGACAAGCTTATTTACTCTTCCAATGCCAAGACGAAAACCATACCTTTTATAGACGTTTTCCCCTTGGAAATATTGGAGTACAAAGCATTCACAACATCTATCATAACAACCATACGAGCACTAAGAGTACTGCTGCCCAGCAATAGGCTGAGAAACCTCAAGACTCGAGAGACCGCAATGCGGCGTAGGAAAATACTGCTGATCACCCTGCAACATGAAAGCACCCCACTTGAGTTCCTTCTCCCAGGGCGCAACTTCATACGGCCTTGCATAACAAGATGCTGCAATCGCAGCGCTACAAGATCCCACCAGGGGAGCAGGACTCAATTTCTTCCTACCCAAGATAAATATACCAATCGCCAAAACGAGAGCGACGATTATCGAAAGCAAGATACCGAGTGGCGAAAACGATAGAGAAATAAAGTCCTCTCCACAGCTATCACTGTAGGTATTGCCATTGGGTAAAAGGAACTCCGGGTCCCAATGCTGGCATCCCCCAAGCGCATTATGTACGCCGTGCATATTATACAACTCTACCGAGACCACGAACAAGCTTTGCGACGCCAGCCAGTGCAGCAGCGTCGAGAACCCCAGCAGCGGCAATGCATAACGATACGGAAGCTGCAGGAAATACGTGCTGCGCTGGTGTCCGCGGCGAGTCGTCGAAACGCGGAGTGGCTTGTACCGAGTAAAGAACGCGGACCACTCGTCTCCAAGCAGCATCGACGTGATGGCGGCGTTGTAAGAGAAGTAAATGAGGGATATGATTACTTGAGGAGAGTTTGCTACAAAGACGTTTGAGAAGACGCCAAGGAGGCCGGACGAGGCAGTGCCGTTTTGCACGATGGTGCGTGGATCGACGTTGCCAAGACCGATGCCGAGGATACTGCTGAGGCTGTTGTCGCCGTTGATTGAGATGTAGGCGTAGGCGAAGAGGAAGATCAGGACGCAGATGCCCATGAATAGGCTGTGGTGGGGAGTTAGCGGGGGGAAGTATGTTAAGGGGGATAAGTAGATGCTTACGCGATACGAACGGTCCATCGCTTTCCCCTCTTGACTGCTGAAGACCATCTGCTAGAGTTCATTGTAAATGTCCTCGGTTGCTGCTTTGCTGGCCAATTTTTTCTCGCTGTACGGATATCTTGCTGGGACACGAGGCACATGTTGTGGGCTATCGTGTCCGGCTCGCGAAGAAACGATGCCACTGCATCTCCAACCGTCAACATGGGGTCGTTGCGAAGAGCGAAGAGACCGACTAAAATGGTACATATCTTCACCACATTGAACGCAATGACTATCGCCATGAGATGAACACTAAAACTCATCTTGCATGTTGGGCCTGTGGGCTCGCTGAGGCAACTTCGCACTGGGTGGCCAGCAAACGGTGCCCATATCGATGGATTCTCCTTGAGTCGAGGCAAGAAGCGAGGTGCTTGCTGCTCGAAGCAATAGCCAGCTTCACCTTGAAATTGTCTGTAGATCCATGACGTGCCTGTGTCAGTCGAGCAAGTACCGGTGCGTTCAATGTAGTTGAATGCGCCGTAAATCTCGTCGGCTCCCATGACACCTTCGTCAACGACAAGGAAGATATTGCCTCTTGCTGATTGGAAATTAACACTGTAAGCATCGATGCATTCGCGGAGCGTGAGGTTCTGAAGCCGTCCTGATTTGAAAGCTTCTGAGTAGAGTTGACCGTTTACATACGGGTTGCTGGTATAACCACCCGTATAAGTACTGTTCATTGTGCCATTGAAAGTCCCGTTTTCTATCGCGGCCTTTGCCTCAGGGCCAAATTCAATGACTCCGTATGTCTGGGCTGAGGTGGACATGAAGACTACCGAGTTGTAGCTATTGAGCGTTAGTGTGCTTGTTGACGAGTTTGATCATCAATACTGCATACCAGAGATGCAAGGGAAACGAAGACAGTCCCAGAACCCACCAGCAAATCTTCTTGCGCGTTCCAAAACTAGACGACATTATGTTTCTCATGCTAGGTATACCGACGTCGAGCCAGTTCCCTTTATGATGTGCGTCTTCGACTTCAGATCGGGTGGGAGCTGAAAGACATTGCATGCAATAATTACTCGCACCTAGAATCGCGGTGCTTAAAATATTGATGAGCAAATGTACACCAATGTTAACCTTCTTGGTGTAATCGCAGGTTGCTTCGTAGAGTATGCCAACACCGTTTGTCGCACCTTTTGTACGCAGTGCCCAAACTAGGAAGCCGGTGTTGATGCAGAGGACTGCAATTCCTAGTAGTACAAACATATACAAGCTCTTTCGCCATTTCTGTGTTTCTTTTCGCACCTGAATCGTCCCGTTGACGTTGTTTCCGTCGTGTGTCAGGAAAGGCTGCAAATGCGCCTCTGGTCGCTTCGACATATGCGCTTGGTACATAGTAGCATCATAGAAGAAGCTTGAGGTGGGATGAAATGCAGTATAAAAATGTGGGGGGGGGAGGGCGGAATTCTACGCGCCATAGCAAGATATATGCAATGCCACGATGCATGGAGGCTTGAAGCTTTTCCAGCCTCGCGCCATGGCGTGCGGCTGATGGTCAGGGGTGCTCATGATGCCAACAAGTAATTGGGCGCCAGCTAACGCCACAAGGGCACTGCTCGCTTCTAACTGGCCGCTCTCTATTGGGAAGATACAGCTAATGCAGGCTGCAACAATACACGCTCCAGTGATTAATTGCTAATAGATCAAAGCGACGACCTTTTCACAGCCGCACTGAACTACATGACACGTGCCTACACCGCCTTTGGTGAGTATTTGCCGCCCGTACCTTGCAGCTATAGATGCACGTGAGGGTCTGGAAAAAATGATTGCAACGATTTGCAGCCAAGCCGTGGAAATGCTTGATATAAAAAGACAAAAGCTTCGTTTTACTAGTTGGAAAACGACTTTATAGGACCACATAACAAGATAGGTCATGTACACATATCACACTTGAATCTTTATCAATTCAAATTTATACTACAAAACTAAAAGCAGCTGATTGTTTAGTAATTCTTCAACCTCCGCTAGCTTAATCAAAAACATCCGTCGCAAATCTCTCATTGCGCAGCCCCTCGAACCACTCCTTAGCCTTTGCATCATCCACCTCTCTGTTTTCCTTCTTTCCAATCGTCTCCTTTGCAATCTTGATCAGCGTCTCCTGCACTCCATCACCAACACCACGAGATCCGCATACGAATACCTTGGCACCGGCATTGAAGAGTTCGACAACATTTGCGCGATCGTGATAGATGCGGTCTTGGACGTACTTGCATCCATGTGTCTCTTCAGGCTGCCGCGAGTAGGCGAGGCGAAGAGAGACTGCGCCCATGGCTTCCCAGCGCTTGAGCAGGTCGCCGTAAATTAGGTCAATTGAGGGTGAGCGGCAACCGTAAAACAGAATTGCGGGTGCCAGCTTGCGGCCTGCTGCTGCTTGAGCGGCACGTTCCTGGATGAAACCCCGGAAGGGCGCCAGACCCGTTCCAGCGGCGATCATGATGACGGGAACATGCTGCGAGTCTTTGGGAAGATGGAAAGCCTGATGCGAAGAGCGTACGTTGACATGGAGTTTGTCACCTGGCACAAGGTTGGCGAGGTAGTTTGTTGCTACACCCACATACCGTCCGTGTCCGCTAAGGGCTGGCTGGTCGACCACTGAGTAAGTCAATGTGACGTGATTCGGGTTCCATAGAGGCGAAGACGAAATGGAGTATTGTCGAACACGCATAGGTGGTAGCATCTTGAGGAAGATACCGAGGGGCAGCTTCGTGGATGGGAAGCGCTCCAGGAGATCTAGCACCGAAACTCGTTTCGCGGTAATCTCTGAGCTAAAGGCTTCGTCTGCAAGACGAGTGAGCTCCTTCTTCTCGGCCTCGTCCCGGGTGCTTTCGATGAGGGCTTGGACATTGCGTTTGCTGGCAGGTTGTGCAAGTTCAACATATGCCCCGAAAACATCGGTAGCGCTGATGGGGGTATCGGTCGGGAGGATAGTTGGACCAGCGGAATTGATTGTCAGCATTGAGTCCCAAGTGAGACCAAAGTATCTCATTGCGCGATGGATGTTCTCCTTGGGGTTGAGAGGTAAGACGGCTAGGTAATCGCCTGCAGAGTATGTCATATCAGACGGCAGGCTGATCTCAATGTGCCTTTTCTCTGTGGCATCAGAGCTGGAAAGAACCTCAACCTCCTCAACACGAGCCTCACGAACATCTTGGCGGAGCGTAGACGATCTTGGGGCAGTGACCTCGACATCGAGTGTCGTCTCCAAGGAGCTTTCGGCATCCGCCTCTGTAGAACCATACTTTTCGCGCAAGGCAGGCCACAAAACTTGATCCTCCCATGTCTCGAAATCAGTGAAGATGTCGCCAGCTGCGACGTCAGTGCTACCCATTGGCACCAATCTGGTAGCGCCTCGCTCCTCCAAGGTAGCGTCAAGATATTTTGGAACCTTGTGGAAAGTCTTCGCCCAGTCGCGGTGGCCGCATCCGAAAACGGCATATGAGACATTCTCAAGTTCTTTTTCTTTGAGTGTGCCTACCCAGTTGACGAAGTGTGCGGCATTATCAGCAGGCGCTCCTTCGTAAGATGGTGTCACAATAACAACAGGCTTGTCGGTAGGGAGATTGTCGCGAGCAGTGTCCAATGTGTTTACCACATCTACCCTGAAGCCATGGTTTGCAGCATCGCTAGCTAGTCGATTTGCAAGTGCTTCGCAAGTACCAGTGTTGGATCCATAATAGATAGACATAGGCTTGCCATTGGTAGTCGCGGCTTTTTTGACAGATTCACCACTGGCTGGAGCTGATTCATTGATGCTTGACGAGGTTAGAGATCGTTCAAGCGAGGTAGGAGATATGCCGTTGCGGAGATGTGCATGCATATAGAAGTCCTTTGGCTTAATAGTGAGCGTTTGCTTGATCTGGAGTTGATACGACGAGTCGTCCATTGTGAAGTTGAAATTCTGCAAAAGGATGGCAAGCACCAAAAGAGCCTCTTGCCAAGCGAATGGCCTGCCGATGCAAGCGCGCATGCCGTTACCGAAAGGCTTCCAGCAGTCGGGGAACTCCTTGTTGCGTCGTTCGAACTCTTCATCCAACATTCGTTCTGGGCGGAACTCCTCCGCATCTTCGCCATAGACAGCAGGATCACGATGTAACTAACGTAAGAGGAATTAGTTGTTTTGCTACGATCGCGAATTGGCAGAATTTTCTTACCATTGGGAGCAGTGTGACAATGGGAACACCGGCTTTGACGGCATATTTGCCTCCAATAGTTGTGTCCTCCTTGGCAGTAATTCCGAAAGAAGGAGCGGTCGGTTGTAGGCGCAGACTTTCCCGAAGCACCGCGTTGAGGTATGGGATCTTTGACAAATGCTCGACTGTGATTGGACCCTTACCAATGACCTCGTCCACCTCTTGCTGAGCCTTTTCGTAGGCTTGGGGGTTCTTCAGCAGGAAATAGAATGTGAAAGAAAGCAAGCCTGATGTAGTTTCGTGACCAGCAATCAAAAAAGTGATCATGTTGTCAATCACATTATCATCCTGTTGATGTTAGTCAAAGTTTCCGAGAAAGGCCAGGAATGGTTTACATACAGTCATTTTCTCGCCCGTCTTTGGGTCCACACCACTAAGCATACCGTTGAGCAGATCTTTCTTGTCGGTGGGATTTTCTCTCCTTGTCTCAATGACTTCCAGACTAGTCTTGCGCAGCAATTCTATATCTCTCCAGTATTTCTGGGTCTCTGCACCATAGAACATTTGAGAGATGGGGTCCCTTCTCGCCCGGTCGCCACTGGTTCTCAAAAAGTCGGCCATAGCATCGATGAAAGGATGCATGCGTTCAGAATAATATGAGTTGAAGCGATAGTCCATAGCACACAACGCAATGGTATCCAGTGTCAGTCGTGTAAAGTCGTCAGTGACGTTTATGACGTGTTCAGGTCCGTGTCTCGCCCACTTCATCACCAACTGAGAAGCAATATCGTGCATCTCGTCGAACATGTTGCGGATAGCGAGTGGACCGAGCTGGGGCATTAGTATGCGATGTGCAATACCCCAGTTCTTCTCTTGTGGTCCATATGCTGTGAAGAGTCCATCGTGGACACCATTGCGGACCTGATCTAGAGAAGCTGCAATGATTTTTGAGAAACGTTCCTCGTCGCAAATTTCGTGCATATGGCGCTGGTCGGCAACAACGATACGCTCGCCGCCCAGCCAAAACTTCCATACGGGGCCTGGAATGATCAGTAGCTTTCTCGTAAATTGGATGCAGTGTTACACGGAGTATAGGAATATAATAAGTTCAAGGTTTCCTTGCATTTTTTGCTTTGCCTATGATTTCCATTGGGTGTGCATTGGAAAACTGTGGGAAGGTCTCTGGGATATCACTTACCATATTTCAAGGTCAAGTTGCACAATGACTGTATGGGGCAGTTTGCGTCGATATCTGCAATGTTGCCAACAATGGGCAGGCCGGGAGGGCCTGGGATTGGCTCAAGCTCCATTTCAGCAACACAAAAACAGCAAAGTAGTGAAAAGGTAAAGAATGAAGAATGAAACGAAGGGTATGAATGGTCTTGGTGGTGGTATGGTTACAAGTATACCGGATATGCTGTGAACAGTGTGTTCTTATATAGGACGGATGAAGATAAGAAGAAAAATCTCAATTGCAGCACGTCGTTTACCAGATGACGCACTAGGATGTGGCTAGGTTCTCTGTGCGTTCCAAGTGGTACCCTCTCCTATGTTGGGACCTATTGATGCTTGAGAAAGATGCCTCGGTCGTCAAGGAGAACGTCTAGCACGGTGATTCGTTGTTGCTGACTAGGGCGGTCCTCCGACTGTGCGCTAAGGTGGGGCACAACATGCAAGAAATGGCTCGGCCGTGATGGAGTCAATGCGAAAAGTGGTGTGAAGTCGGAATTGACTGACTGTCGGTGTCACATTGTCACTGGTGATAGCGAGATGATGTGTTTTGGGAAGTCAATGTCCTGGGGAGAATGGAACAAGGTCAACGTCGTGGCGGAGAGAAAAAGAGGGACGTGTCGATCCTGACGCCATGCCAGCGCAATTCTCGTGAAGACATTGGTCCATGTCAATGCTGGTTGCCATGCACATGCACATGGCTTATTGGAGTAACTCTGGCTACTGCGGCGACGTTTAGGGTCGGAGGTTCCGTTGGCACCGATGTGCCGAGGCTGAGTTGAAGGATTCGTCTGTGTGTGCGTGTTCGTGCTGTCGAAGTCGCGCCGGAGATCTTGGCAGTCGGAGGCGTCGAACTTTGGACACTTCCGCCGTTTGGTTTCATCTTCACACGCCCACCGGCCATGGTACTCTCTCTATGTAGTAGTATGCTGTTGAGCGGGCGGTGGGCGGATAGCGTCTTCCGGGCCCGTAACCCCGACCAATGGCCGCATGTGACATGTGACGGTGAAAGGACCATGCTCGTTTGGGCTAGATCTCCCGGACGCCCTCCGCAGCTTCCTTCCCCGCATGCTGCACTTGCCCATCTCCAACTCCCCCAATGGCTGTCCCATTGCCACCAGCGTCCAACCTCCATGCCATTCTCCTCGTCACTAAGTCGCGCTCGCTAGGGCCTCGTCTCGTCTTCCACTATCCCCCACTGTCACCATCGGCAGCCGCTCTTGCAGCCGCCAAAGACCCAGCCTGGTTCCGTCACGACGCGTCGACAGTAAGCGGCGAGTCGCGCAGCTCAGATAGCGACTGGGACAGCAGCACCGACTCGGATGACGATAATGATGTCGAGATAGGGAGTCGTACGAGCGGCGGCCGAGGATCCGGAAGAACCTTGACCGGCCGAGTGAGCGACAGATCCAAGCTTGGCGCTGGCGTATGGGGCAAGCAGGAGACCATTGACGAGGAGGATGCCGAGGAAGATGATGACAACAGCAGTCGAGAACGCAGGGGAAGGGGAGGCGACCATGATTGGGACACCGTCTTAGGCTTCAAGACGGACGCGCTCGAGAAGATGCTGAGTCCTAGCAAGGACTACAACAAGCGGCGCTTCGAACTGGGCGTTGAGAGCATCGTTTTCGTAGGTGCGCCCATGTTTGTAAGAGAGGATGGGCTATGGAAGAAGCTCAAACGGAAGAAGAAGAAGCGATCCGACAAGGAGAAGCTGGAAGATATTCATTTGGCAAAGAATCTGCCCACCACGGCTGCCGACGATGACGACGATGATGGCGCCGATTCTCCCGATCCACCCCCCAAGCCTGCTCCTGAGCCATTTCGATACCCAGAAGGCTTCGAGCCTGGCTACGGGCATGACTCCATGTCTAGTGGACCATCGGCAGCCCCATCGGAAGCTGGCTCCGACACTCGAAGCAACTCGACTACGCACGACAATAACCCGGACATGACCATGTTCAATGTTGTCTTTGTGCTGAATCCGCCCGTCCTAGAGTATCAACAGCGCGTCAAGGAAATGTATGACAACGTCACGCGCAAATATGCAAAGGCGCTCAAGTACGAAGAGGCGCGCTTCCAGTACGTGTGGAAAGAGTCTAAGCGTATCATCGACATCAAACAGCGAGCAAAGGAAACCAACGAGTCTCTCACAGAAACATGGCGCAAGATTGTCAACACGTCGCCCCTTGCCAAGTCCATCGCAATCATGTTTGATGCAATATCGCATGACAAGATTGCGCACATCCACTTTGATGCTACCTTTAACACGTCGTTTCAGATACCTCAAGCGGACTCCACGCCATATCTGCCCAACGCCATGGAACCGCAAATGCCAGGCCTATGGCTAACAACGTCAAATGTTGTCCTCGAGGATGACGAGGCGCCTATGACACAACATGCTGCCTTGCTGCTTCTTGAAGATGCAGAGGTATTGATCAAAGACCTCGGCGGAGATGCATCAGGCAACGCCGCTGCTATAGCCTTCTACATTCGTAATATCATCCCCACCAAGTCACTTTTGAAAATCTCCAAAAGACACAACATTTCAGCCCACGACATGGAGTATATAGCGAGTCACCTCGTCTATTGGCGGCGGGCGCGCCTCATCGCACCCCTGTCACCGCGCGATACATACATTGTCAGTCCAAACGCCGACATGACAGTGCTTCCCGCCGCCATTGCTGCCTATTCACAACGCTTTCCTACCTTGCCCACTTTGCCAAAGATATTGAGTATGCTTTCTGGGACACCCCGGCCATACAGAAGTTTTATACCAACAGCTGAGCACCGCGACGCCTATATGGAAATTCTAGCTTGGCTGATGCGAGGTGGCTGGGTGACGCAGTTACGTACCTTTGCCTGGGTGCGTGTGACGCCCGAGATCAAAGCTCAAGTTGCCACGGAAATGGATCGCGAGGAGCGCATCAAGAAGGCGGAAGAAGCGCGCAAAGAATTGCTCGGGGAAAATGAATCAAACGCGGATAGTTTGCTTTCTAACAAGCGTAATAGCTTATTGTCTTTGAGCTCTGCGAGGACGTCGTCACCATTACGACGCACCAGAAGAGATGGAGAGGACGACATGGAAGCGAGCACAATTCTGAGCCCACGACTTTCGTCCACAGCAATGACACGCAGCTCTTCTGCGCGGACAGGCTCAGACGCCGGAAGCACGACTAGTCAACGAACAACAATTGCGCTCAATCCAGCTCAACGAGCCGAATCACCATCACACATTGGTCTTCGAGAAGTCAGGCCGCATCGACCCTCGCCACTGCACTTGAAGCCTACTTCTCCCTCTCCATCTCGTAATTCCATCGTCTCCCCGACATCTCCCCTAGAGAAACTGCCACCCATGGATCCCTCATCCTTCACCCATACTACTATTCTCTCGCCTCAAAAGGCATCTTCGCTCGAGGCCCGATGGCTGGACAAGATTGCGCAGACTTTTGAAGAAACTGGAGTTGAGTCTGCAGATCCAAGCCCTCCAAAGAATACCGATGGTGGATTTGGTGGCATAACGGGAAAAGAGCTAAGAGAAAGCTGGCCAATGCTCTTGAGACATTTGGATGGCAAGCATGCGATTGAGGACGTGTCAGCCAGAGAAGGGATCAAACGGAAAAGGGTAGCGGCACTGTTTAATGCTGTAAAAGAGAGAGGGTGGTTGGTTATCACACGGCATTGGTAAGATGGGGTTATTCTTGATCAAAGTGATACCCGTTTCTTTACGCTATATGTTATGTCTAATCACCAAATGGGTGTTGGAATACGTAGCCCATTGTAAGCATGTTAGATATTGTATACTTTGGAACCTGTGCCATATGAATCATATCATCACGAATGTAAAATGCCAAATCCAACTTTTAAGAATTAGTGATATGAACAGTGTAGAGGCTGATTTAGAGTGTCGACCTTTCATGCGGCCCGAATGCGCAATGCACGTCATCCCGAGGTTGCAAGCGTCGCAGCGCACAGGCCAGCGACCAGTCAATTGCGCTAAGTTTATCCAAAGCTCACTCCACCACAAAGTACACATCTATTTGCGCCGTTCCTGTGTCTTCGTAGTGTACCGGATACATTCTACATCTGGTTAATCCATTGCGCTAAACAAACACGTCGCTGCTATGAGTAATCTCGGTGGAGCGGGTTTGGGACAAAAGGTCCAGAAGCCAAACCCGTAAGTGCGCCTCAATGCGCCCGTCGCACATTACAGCAGCAAAGAAGCCAGCAGGACATTATGCCATTATATGGTTTTCTCAAATAGGTCTTTGACTGATCAAAAATATAGACCTGAACGTGGCTCATTTCCTCTTGATCATGACGGTACGTTTTGTCAGGACTTGTCTCTTGTTTTTCGGGCTCGCTTCCTCTATCATGTCTATTATCTGCGTATCCGACTTCAGCCGCTGACAATCTGCTTAGGAGAATGCAAAAGCATCATGATGTCATATCTACGATGTATCAAATCCCACCGGGGAAGCAACGATCCCGAATGCCGCAACCTTTCCAAGTCATACCTCTCTTGTCGCATGGACCGGTACGTAGACTGCCCCGCCGGCTCTACAACTATACTCTTGCGCTATACTAGGCATTTATATAAAAAGGACTTGGCTCACATCTGTTGTGGTAACAGGAACCTCATGGCACCCGATTCTTTCAAAAATCTAGGATTTAGCGATGATAGCGACAGCCCTCAAACATTGCAGCCCCAAGATCAAAGCATCACTCCGAAAGCGTAAACAGGATCGTCGAATCAATAAACTCAAGGGTTTATGCAGCCTGACCAGCAATCCTATAGCATGTGAATAGCCGAGCCGCCATACGAACCCCACTGCTATCCCTTGCTACTCTGTTCGACTTGGCAGACCGTATTCGCCACCGATTGAGACCCGCCATGCGCATCATGCAACTGCTCAGCAGCCGTGACAGGTTACATTGACAAGACGACATGCATGCCAGGGCACGGGGCATGAGACACCACATGGGCCGAAAATGGGGGTATGGGAACTGAACTGAAATGGATAACGACGGACGTGGAACCAGGATTGCATGCAACAGAGGCAGCAGGGAAAGGACACTTACACCTATAGATACAGTAGGCCAGCTTGGTGCACCTAGATGCTTGCAAACCTTTCAAAGGATGGGCTGTGACCAAGTGCGCCACGACAGGTGGAGAAACAGCGCGCAGTTCAAAGGCCATATGACTGCTTTTTCCTTGAGGCACCCTCTTTTTTCTTTTGTGTGAGTGGGGGGTGTAGGAGGGGGAGGGGGAGGGGGGATGTAAGAAGGCGGGGCTTCAATCCTACATACAATCACACCTCTCTTTTCCTTCTTTTACTACCCCAAAAACTATTATTACCGAATCTAACCTCCATTAATATCACCCACAGTATTAGTCTGGCAGTCACCAAGAAAAATAGTCCACACACCCGCATATATACATACATACTCCCGCATCCCATGCAACACCCACAACGTAACCATCACAACCCATCTCTAGTTAGCCAAAAACAAAAAGAAAGCCACACAACGCTTGCCGTCACAACCGAGACATGTCTCTCCCTCTCCCTTTGTC
>NW_014575288.1:0-32063 GCF_000527765.1 Bipolaris victoriae FI3
AGCTTAGGTAGTATTCTTCGTGCTTATATCTGCTTTGATAAGTCAGATATGACTAAGATAGGCTAACAAGGGCCAGATTGGCCCTAGATGGTGCAAAGTGGCCCAAGGAGGGTGAGCTCCTGACACTAAGAAGATATAGTCTATATTAAGAAGACCTTAAATGCTAAATATCTAACTAATTAGTAGAAGGAGTTTATAGTAAAGGTTTAGTTAAAAGAGAGTAAGAAGTAAATAAGTAGTTATAGTATTTTTGTTTTATAGTAAAGTACTAAGTATTTAATAAAATAGAGATAAGACTAGTATTATAGATATATCGCTCGTATTAATACGTAATAGTATTAATTAGTAGAGTAGAGGATAGATAGGCGTAGTTATTACTTAATAGTTGTAATTAATCTTAGAATTCTTTTCTCTTAGAAACTCCACTTAGAAAGGCCGGGGCCAAAAAAGAAATGGACTCGCGGGGAATCGAACCCCGGACCACTCCCAGGCGTCGTCTTGCGCTTTTGAAGGCGGAAGAACTAATGCTAAGGGAGTATTATACCACTAAACCACAAGCCCGATCTGTTGCTTTCTGTTGAAGCCGACTTGATTTGTTCATATATATCTAACTAGTTTTTTTTTACTTTTTTTCTGTTTCTTTGATGAACGACGTGGAAAGAGAATGTCAATACAACCGTAACCTTCCGATTACTTTCGCTATTATCATATTAGATCAATATCAGAAAATAGAAAGGCTTTTCGTAGATAGGACTGGGTTGGGAATTCTTGCCAAACTAATCATCACTTTACAAGGAGTAGTCTAATGAGATATCATCATCGTTTTCGTTTTAAGAAAAAAAAACTCATCTCCACCCGTCATCAAGGTTCTATCCATCCCCTTCGCTGCCATCCTCGCTGTCTTGTTCATTTTCAGCATGGTCTTCTTCGAGGGTGTCTTCACAATCTCAAAATCTCTAGGCAAACGATTACAATTGTGGCAAATTTGTCAATAGGTAGTTGAAGTAGTATTGATTTCCTCTCGTTAACAATAACATGTGCGATAGGGGAGAATTTAGATACTGTCCTTGCGTGAATACTAGAAAGATCAGGAGTCCGCGGGTCATAAGGGTGACCGAAAAGAGCGAGTTTGATAACTATATATAGATGAAGGAAACTAGATACATAAAATCGAGTGGCCAAATGAATGTATGCCGTCTTCTGTTCCAAATGTCCAGTCCCTGCCTGTATCTTCTGTGACGAAGTGACAGGCCCATCGACCAAAACATCCATCCTGGTTTATACCGACAACATAGACTTAGTCTACCTAAGCAAGACCGGCAGCCTGAATAGCGAAAGTGGCTGCAGCCTCAGCACTGCTACCGTAGCTAATGTGGCTACCGGTGGCACCACCATCTCCACCACCGCCGCAGATCTGATCAGCAGTGCCACAGAACTGCTTAACCTTATCTGTGGGAAGTTTGCCAACTGCTGTGCGCTTCAGTGGGTCTCCGAACAGAACCGCGCCACTAACATCCTCGGCTGAAAGGCCCTTATTGAACGCATTGTGAACTACCATAGCACCCTGTGAGTAGCCAGAGACAATGACCTTGGTGTTGGGGCACAGAGACTTGGCCTGCTTGACCAGCGCTGCCATCTTCTCACCACCATCGCCACCAAGGTTGACATTACCAGCGGCAGATGCGGGATAGTCGACACCCTGGACAGTAACGCGGTCGTCACCGAGCTTGCTACGGATAGCCTTGAACATGGGTGGCCCAGAGACAGTGCCTACGTTGCCCATCTCGCCCGTTCCGCGAGCAAAGACGATTGTCATGTCTGTGCAACAGTTCTTGTCCACGACGCCGTTTTCGGACCCTCCGAGAAGGCCGGAAGAAGCCTGTTGCGGTTTGCAGTTTCCTCCAGAGCCACCAGAGCCACCAGTACTGTTTCCTCCAGGTATGGCTGGAGTCGCTGGTGTTGCTGGCGTTGATGGTGTCTCGGTATCGGGAGAAGCAGGTGGTGCAACTTCGTCGCTGCCAGCACTAGAGCCTCCACCAAGGCCTCCGGTCAATCCGCTGAGCCAGTTCATCCACGAGGAACCGCCAGTGCCAATGCTAGTGTCGCTACCAGCAGCTTTGCGTGAGGATCCGATCCCTCCAAGACCTGGCAGACTTGAACCTCCGCTAAGGCCAGGGAAGCTTGAACCTCCACCTAGACTGGGCAAGCTAGTAGGTAGAGTGAGGCCTCCTCCAAGGCCAGAACCTCCTCCTAGACTAGGGAAGCCAGTAGGTCGAGCAAAACCTCCTCCGAGACCTCCTCCAAGACCAGGAAAGCCAGAACCCCCTCCAAGGCTTGGGAGTTTGGTAGGAAGGGTCAAACCACCACCCCCAAGACCAGGTAGACCAGAGCCTCCTCCAAGGCCAGGGAGACCAGAACCCCCACCAAGGCTAGGCAGGCTTGATCCTCCGCCTAGGCCTGGAAAGAGACCACCAAGTCCAGAGCCTGCGCCGGGCTCCGTGGTAGAAGGCAACTCCTGAGGATACGGATACGCAGCCGCAACACTCGCAAGCGCCAAAATGTGACCAGCGTGATACTTCATATTGAATCGAGTTTACACCAAAGACGATCTGAAATCTCGATATGGTCAAAAAAAGAATTCTCTGTTTGTTAAGAGAGAAAAAATGGATGCGCTATATCCCGATGAACGAACGGCAGGAAAGGCTTGAAGATAAAGCAAAAAAGATGGGTACGAGGTGTGCACTGCACGAGAGAAACAAGGCGGAGAAGTGAATGTAGGATCGAAAGTCGATGCCTTCTCTAGCACTGGGGGGCTACACCACTACCCTTCTTATACCCACGACGTGGCGAGAGATACAGTATGTACATATACATATGTGCCGAGGACCAACTGTCCCAGTGACTGATCATCTGCTGGTACGATTTTTTTGAAACATTCGTTTTCTTTGCGGACAAAAGAAAAAGGTGATGAAAGGGAGGTGCGGAGTACTACGCACCACGCCAACATTTGCTGCAGGGCTTTACTACCTGATGTTTAGCGTGGGACGTGGTAGTTGTTGTCCCCGCGGATCGACACATCTTTGCTAGGCTTTGTGTATACGACCAGGTTTGCCGTTGATCTTCATGTTTCACATATCATGGCATGGGGCTTGATAGGCACACTGAAAGGCATTGGGCCTGTCGACTAGTGTTGCCGTTACGTTAGCGGCGGGCGCATCATCAATCATTATGGGATAGTTTGTTTCGCGGGCCGCGGGCTAGCGACTATCATCTCACCATGGACATTGCGAGGTCTGCTTTGTCGTCCGAGGAAATGTGATTTATTACTTGCAGTATGCATACAATAGAGGGTCTTGTCGGAGAATTGAATCATCGTAATACACCTTCAAACTTCGCTACAAAAAGGAAATATCGTCCATTTAAGGCACGACCAGATGTTGTGCGCTGTGTAAAAACCTAAGATTCGTCGGTTCCTCGATCCACAGCGGCAAACCTGTTTTCCTCTTTCATATTCGCTTTCTGAAGAATCCTGTTTGAGAAAGTACATGGGAAGCATGAAACGGCATAATGCACCAAGCAATTAAATACCTGATATGACCACTGTGCAAATTAGCTAGGGTTCTGGAGACCCTGTGGCGTAGGGCTACTAGTGCTTCCCATGTCGGCCATGCGACATGCCTCGGCATTCCTCATGTACATCGTTTCATGATGCTCCTAGTGCAACATCATCTCTCAACCATTCAGTGCTGGTAGCCTTCTCTCAATGGAAATAACACGCCGCGATACCTGTACACCGGACGATGAGGTCAGAGTTCATGTCGTCCTTGCACCACTTCGAACAAAACGTACCATCACGACGTTCGAGCTCGCATTGCCGCCGCAACTTCTTTGGTCGCGTTGTAACCGTACAGCCAAGGTTGCACCTCGGGGCATGTCCAGCGACTCGGGAATGCGCCTTCTGGACCTTTGCCTAGTTGCCTAAGCATTGTGGCGTCACGAATTGCTTGTTCTGGTCCATCACGTAGATGAAAGTCTTTTCGCTGCTTGAATGTTTCCCGCGCAATACTCTCACTCCTTGCTTTTCGCAATTGCTGGAAGAGCTGTAAACTCTCCGGTAGTTGTGATTTTGATTTGTAGTGTTCTGGGGCGAGAAGCAAGCCCAAGACTGCACCGTCTTCGATGGACGAGTTGGCACCCTGGGCAAGATACGGGAGCATCGGGTGACATGAGTCGCCAATTAGTACGAGGTTATTTTGTGGGTTGACCCACGAGTCCATCTCGGCACGGTGCATCAGTTTCCACTTGTCCACTTTGTCGACACATTCAAGCAGCTGAGTTAACCTAAAACGTACGTGTCAGTGGCTTATGCAATGGATGAGGCAAGTGGGGTAGCCTACACGGGATCCCATCCCTCAAACAGCCTCCTCATTTCATCCAAATTGCCCTGCGTCCTCGCCACCCCTTCGTCCAGGTCGTCGGGGACGAGCAGAACGACGTTGTACATGTTCCCTCCGCGGATGCTGTAGGCTACTGCGTGCGCATCAGGTCCCGCCCAAAATCGGCATGCGGGTGTCTGCACCATCTCCTTCAATTTAGGGTCGCCAATTTGATCAACGCTGAGCACTATACGGAACGCAAGATCTCCAGTTGGCAGGGGAGGGTCATTGCGTCCGAGCATGGTAGACCGACAAGAGGACCAGAGCCCATCAGCTCCGACAATGAGATCGGCTTCATAAATTTGACCTTGGTATGATTTTACACGTGCTCTGTCGCCAGGAGCGCTGCCAAAGTCCATGCCATTCACCTTTGCATCCAAAACAACGTGCACACCTAGCTCTTTTACTCTTCTTACCAGAGCTTGCTGTAAATCCACACGGTGACAGTCCGAGAACGGTGCACCATATTTCCGACGAATGTTTGTGCCGAAATTATCTTCGTGTGCAAGAGTCTCGCCTCGATAGTTGTACACTGTAAGCGTAGTGGGCTCAGACACTTGATCCCTAATGGTGTCATATACGGACCATTGCTGAAGCAGACGTGTCGCGTTTGGTGTCAACTGGAGACCGGCGCCGACCTAACAAGATGTTCAGTCACCCTATTTGGTGCTCGAGGATGTTGCGCCCACCTCAGCAAGCTCCTTCGCGGCCTCTAAAACTATGACAGAATGACCTGAAAGTGCGCATTGTATCGCCGCTGCGAGACCCGACAGCCCTGCACCCACGATGATTATGTCTAATCGGACCGACATTTTCGATAGAGCAAAGACACGAAAGCTTGCAATCATCTTTGGAAAGGAAGCAGGAGGGGGAAGACTTGGCAGAGCCTGTCACTGGTCCGTCCCCGCCACTCGCATGTCCCTTGCGTTCCCACTCAGCCACAGTAGTTGATTGGACCAATCCTTTCTAGAAGCAATTCCAGCCTGTGCAGCGATGACGGCCTTTGTGCCTCTTGAAGTAATTGACACAAGTAACGTCCTTACACTGGGGCCTGACATGGCTTGCTTGTGGGTGCGGGTAAGTTTGCGTATCCATGGTGTGCAGCCAACAGTGGGTGGGAACGATCTTGACAGTAGGATCTGCCAGGTCCCTCGCCTTGCAGATTACGATATCTCTCTCGTAACGAAGTACAATACAGTACGAGGAGATGGAAGCAGCACCAGTACTTTTCAAGGAATGTAGTTTCATGGTTAGCTTCTTTCCATGACCACCGTCTATAGAAGAAACATGTGGCTGTAATCCCATATCTGTGTGAATCGATGGGATCAAGGTTGGAAGAGGTCTTGTTTGATCATTTTCTCCAGTCTGGTAGTGAACAAATTGCCGAAGATGGGAAAGTGGACCGAAAAATGCCATTTCAGGCGGATCGCCAAAACGGGACAAAGGGTACAAAGCGTTGGCAGGGCCTAAACCTCGAAGCCTATGGAATAACAACCTCAGCTCTGGTGCAGGTATTCGGCCATTGGCGGTGAGGGCCATTGTATCGATACGGCTATGAGGTGTCCATTCTAGATTGAGGACCACAGTGTCTGGGTTGGCGTTGTCAATATACGTGGTGCTGAGACGGGCCCGAGGCCAGGTTGGTGGCTCT
This sequence comes from Bipolaris victoriae FI3, assembly GCF_000527765.1. Taxonomy (NCBI): domain Eukaryota; kingdom Fungi; phylum Ascomycota; class Dothideomycetes; order Pleosporales; family Pleosporaceae; genus Bipolaris; species Bipolaris victoriae. The sequence continues at coordinate 6,088 of NW_014575288.1, forward strand.
GAGGCTGTACAGCGTATGTCATGGTTGGCATCGTGACACTCGATGCTGAAGCTATCAAGACAGGCTTGCCAGTCTCCTCCTCGATAGTGCTGCTGCCGCCGCCAGTCATCAATATGGGCCTTGATAGCGGCCCAAGTGATTTGAATATGGTTGCACAACTCAACCGATCCCTGTTGTCCTAGACATCGTCGTTTTCGCCAATAGCCTGAATATTGCCTGTTTTCGAAGGAAAATTCCCAAGCGGAGTGAAGACTGTCGCAGGCATAGCAGTGGAGCTTGCGACAAAGCCGGATATACTCTGCAAAATCTTCGAAACAGGCACTGCTCGGCCAGAATTTGCAGCAATCAGAGTATCGAGGGTCACAGGTTTCATTCCATTGCCTGCAGTCATTGCACCGGCCATCCCTCTGTATTAGCCGCCGAAACTGGCCCTTTGGAACCTCCGAGAGCAGGCTAGGATGATACAGACCGAAAAATGGGTCTTGCCGCAGCAGTTGATTGCCAATGATGTAAAGAAATTTTCTTGAAGCTATCCGGAGACAAGACAACGTAACGACATCGTCGTGTAAAAAGTCGAGAATACAGAGGAGGAGTTCATCTGGAAACCGGCTAGTAAGGGGACAGAAACGACTGTTGTACACCTGAGCGGCTATAAGCGGGTCCATGTTACATTGTGACTTGTGTAAGGCGGCGAGGAGTGCTTGCACTTGTTCATTGTTCTGTTTCTCCACGTTCTCGATGAACTCACGTTCTTCGTGGTGCAGGGCGGCAATGGACGCTTTGACCTTTTGATCATCCTGTTTCGCTGGGTTCTTGATGAGATTGCGTTCCTCGCGCCACCTTTTCATCGTTTGTAGAAAAGAACGCATTTTGAATTCTTACTTGTGTTGCGCTTGGACGGATATTCGGAGGGGTGCGAGGCTAGCGAGTGAAGAGCAAGCGGGTGTAGAGCAAGCGGGTGTAGAGCAAGCGGGTGTAGAGCAAGCGGGTGTAGAGCAAGCGGGTGTAGAGCAAGCGGGCATGGAGTCAGCGGGCAAGTCCCTTTATCTGAGCTTTATCTTTGAAACTGATGAAACCTTTCTCTGCAGAAGTTACGCGAAAGCTCGACGCAAAATATACAAGTCCCAACGTAGCTCGGACTGAGACACTCCACCGGTTCCAATCGGATTTAGGGGCGGCCAATCAAAGAACAATGAGGTGTACGGGAAGTATAAGTTAAAGTGTTGCTTGTTTGGTTGTTTCTGAGTCTGCACCAACGTTTTCGTGGACTTAGCGATATCTCTTGGTCCAGGTTGTATGGGGACTATCGACCACGGTTGTATGGGGACTATCGACCATGGTTGCTGACGGTCTGCCGGTATGTTGGTCGACTAGTTTCATACGAAGCATCCGCACTTGTAGGTAGACTGGTTCTAGATTGAAAATCCAAGCGATTTGTTCGATTACTTGGAGATAATCCAGATTGACGCCGTCTTGACTGTGCGGGTTGATATAAAGCTGCCCCACATCTGAAGAAAGATCTGGTTCCAGTTCGGAGAACGAAGCGATTTTCAAGATAGGAAGGTGATCTGGCTACCACTTCTTGATTGTCTTGATGGATGTGAAGCTATCGCGCCTTCGGAGATGGATTGATTCAGCTGAAAAGCTGAGCGATGACTTAACGATATGACTAGCGCCGTGTCGAGTGTTCTCGTATTTGGAAAAGATTCCAGTCTAGTAGTATAACTGCCTCCTGACATCGGATTTACACTGGCTTCCTTTGGCAAGGGAAGAACCAAGTGAAGGTCTGATCTTTGCTATCCGCTTGATGATGTTGTAGCGGACCCACCAGTTAATGTACAAATGTGCAATCCAGGGTACGCCCATTAGTTGGAGCGTCTGACCCGTCAGACCGATGCCCGGCCCAGCCAAGGTTTTACCCTCGACCAGGTGTTGATGTCAGGATTAATGGCGAAATGGTTGTTCCTTACGTTTTCCTTCATGAGGTTTATTGTACGTAGCTTTGCCTTCACTCGACGGGTTTTAACGCGTTGTTCCTTCGTGGCTTTACGCTTGCGTTTCCTCTTCCAGGCCGTGCCTGAGCTCGGCAATCATCCGGGCGCTCTCACCCGCGGTGCGCTTGCACTCGGCAGCGGTCCTCCAGGCGTCAGCCATCATCCGCTCGAGGGCGGTCATCCTGTCCTTGGCAGCAGCGAGCTGCTCGCGGGGCCTCTCAGCGGTGTCCTCGGCGGCGGCGGCATCGGCTTTGGCGGCGGAGAGGGCCTCATCCTCCTTCTTGAGCTGCCGAAGCAGGTTCTGGTCCACCAACAGAACTGCTCTCAAAAACCCTCCCTGCCGATCAGGATCGGTCAGGGCGTCACGAATTGTCTTGTCCCAAAAGACAACAAAGCGAGCGGACAGCCGCATCCAGAATGGACCCACAAGGGCCATAGGAGCAAGGTGGCCAGTACCCAGGTCTGGCGAGCCAGTCGGGTGTTGGATTCGATCTTGCTCATCACATTGTTGCTGTGTTATGGGTGCTTTCCTCACTGATCTGTCTGTTGTGGAAGGAACTCTCTTCACGGATTACGAATACCCCAAGCTCACTGAACACTGAACAGCAACGTTAGCATTGGCAGCGAGACGACGACTAACGGGATTGAAAAGGTATACGTACAGGATTTTATTTGCTGATGTGTGTAGTAGATACAGTCATCTTGTGCAAATGCAAAGGCAATCAAGGTATATGTTGAAGTGGTGATTGATTGATTGATTAGCCAGATAATGCAGCATGAAACCGCAGTCTTCAAATGCCATGTTTGCTATGTGCGCTCAAAGATGCAATTCAATGTGTCGCTATATTCATACACTTCCCCTCCATACTGGCTGCTATCCTTTTTGCTTCGTCCTCTTACTACATCAAAACTACTTTCTAGTACTGACTAGCCGCCGCCTGGCATGCCTTGAGTTGGTCAAGGTACCATCCACAGATAGTCAAGCTGCCCTGGTTCTCGTCCATGCACTTGCGGAAGCTCTGGACGTCGTTTGCGCAGGGACCCGACTGTGCCATTTGAGCGGATGCCTGGTGCTGTGCGGCGAAGTCGGTGTTTTGGGGCGCGGCGTCGGCAGGGGCGGAAGAACCACCGCTGAAGAGACCGCCAATTGCGTGGCCGATTGAAGATCCTACTGCGACACCGCTGCAAGCATGTCAGTTCAGTGTTCAAATTACAAAGTGGGGTGCCTGGCATTCGTGGCGCAAATCGATCCAGGTTAAATATGGTTGCCTGGGACTACTTACGCAGCAGTGCTAGCCATCTGTCCAAACAGACCAGGTCCCTGAGGTGTAGGAGCCTGCGCCTGCTGAACGGGCGCATGAGTGGGAGCATGCTGGGCGGGAGCCGCAGCAGTCGAGTGAGGGCGCGATGACGCAGGCGCAGGCGCAGTGGTAGCCTGCCTGGCTGCTGGGACTTGAGGGCGGCGGGGAGGAGCGGTTCCGGAACGTTGGCGAGGCATTTTGTTGTTCTTGTGATGTGGTTGTTATGCGTTCGGGTGTTGTGTTTGCGATACGTGGTAGAATTGATGTTGCGATGGCAAATTGGAGATGTCAACCACCGAGGTTCGAGAAACATCGTCGGTGTTAGCGCATTTTAGACAGCTTGGCATGCATGTTTGTCATGGACATGTTGATTGGCTCCTAGTCTTCATGCCCCTGTAATTACGCCATTCACGTGGCTGCTATGTTTTACTTCACCTATAGTGCTCGGGCTAAGTATTAGAGTAGTCTAGTCTAGTCTCACGGCCGAATGCCGGTGCTCATGCATTGCATTCGATAGTATGAATATTGGAGCTTGTTACCAGAACCGATAGCTGGATTGCAGATACTGCTCTATGTCCGGGCCAAGTTCACGTTTAGCACACGTCCTCAATCTCGACGTCGCCCCCAGACCTCGGTCCCAGATCAGAGCGTAATGTGCGATTAAATAGCTCTTTGAGCATCTCAAAGCAAATCCCCGACAATGCAGCATCGTATCGCCCCTTGCTAAGCTCATCTCTGATGAAAGCATCTGTCGAACGGGTTAGTACGCCCGGAAAACTTCTAGCAGACACGACCAGGTATACTCACGTTGGGCCCAGGCTGGTTCATAGAAGGAAAAGGTAACACCTGCCTCATGCAGTGACTTTCTAATCAGGTCTCGGCCTTCTGGTGGTACGTGCGTGTCCATCTTGCCGAATATCATGACAAGCTCGCCTTTGATGTCTTTACAGCGAGCAAGCGAGTCGTCCTTTTTGCCCTTTCCTAGCGTACCGCTGTGGATATCGGTTGCAAAGTAGCAAATTGCTGCAGAGACACGTGGATCGAGAGCGCAACGGTATGCCAAGTGGCCTCCTAGACACATGCCTGCGAAGACAATGAGCTGCGTACTTGTCCCTGATGAGAAATCAATACTTGCCAGTAGCGCCGATTCTTCCATTGCATGTTGGCATTGCGAGTAATGCGTCTACCGAAAGAGAGGCATCCTCGTCATAAGCTTGGACCGTCTTTGTGACTTTCCATTCATTGCCCTGGTCAGTACCAGGGACGTCGTAGGCAAGTGGTTCAGGTCCAGTAAACTCATGGTAGGAAGATGGCGCTGCGACAATGTAGCCTTGGGAAGCGATTTGTCGTGCAAAGCGAGCAACGGGCCCAGTCACTGTAAGAATATCAGCAAAAATCCAAGCGTAATTCTTTTCTCAACCAATCAAAAACAACGTGCACAATGAAGAATCGAAATTACCTTGATAAATTTCGGAGAAGACTACGACACCGGGAAACTTTGCTTTGGGGTAGTTTGCAATGGTGGGGTGGAAGATGAAGATCCCTGGAACGTCAGTTGAGCTGCCGCCACCAATGTACACAAGGACCACAAACTCATGTCACCACCTGCCTGGGTGGGCACATCTTTGTGTGTTTCCGTAATGAGCATTGTGATGTTAATTCAGCGTGGCTGTATGTAGCGTCTGCTGTCTATTCAACGCGTAGGCGTGAGAGTTTGAGAATGCCGTTGAAAGTGGGGTGGTGGGGTACGTAAGTTTAGCACGGTTCATGCCGCTGGGCTGAACGGGAGAACGTGGCTGTGGTAATCAACGAGTCCGGCAGCAAAAAAAGCATCTCTAAGTCAGGCATTAGGCAACGCTTATTTCCCTATGTGATGCCACTTTTTTAAATTCGACGAAATCCAGCATTTCCGCGGGGAAAGCCGATTGATTACAACATGACTAGTAGAGTTGTTTCCCGCGGAGTGCGGTGGGATGGAGGCAACCGTTCAGGGCTCTTGGTCGACCGAAATACCCAGATGAAAACAGCCCCTATTAAACCAAAGCTATCATTTGCAATCACCCATCTTCACCACAACGTAGTCAAGTTATTTTTCTATATGTAAAAACATTAGACTTCACGTACAGAGTAATATGCTGGAAGATGATATTACTTGACGGTATCAGTATAGTCACACCTCGAGCTTTGTTGGTGGCTGTAGTTTTCACCCAAATATTCAGTCGACCGAGAGCCTTACCCCACAAACGAGTCTACACTACTCAAGCCGAGTCATTCTTATCGTCTTGTATGGACATCATTTTAGTCTCAAACAATGGATAAGGGGACGCGCATGGTCTACAAGCTGAAGCGAACGGGGAAGCGAGCCAGCGCGGAAGCCAATTTGATGGAAAACGGGTCCGGGGACAGCGGGGAGGCGGGGAGCGGGCTAGAGCGCGATCTGCGCTACTGACGCCACTGTACGTACGCCATATGTGCCAACGTATTATGTCCTGCCAATGACAACAGAGTAGCTGAAGGACTCTGTACCAACCAACGCGTGTTTCTAGTGATAGTAAAAGTTACTTTTTTTAAAGTTTGCGATCAGGGTGCGAGTCTTCGAGAGCTGTCGACAATAGCTGTGATTCGCTTAATTCTCCTTATCCTGGGAAACTCCTGTGCCCCCAACAAGGCTGATTGGCTGGGCAACATACGATTACAGACATGGTGTAGCAGTTCGGAGCCTTTCACGGTGAGACTTCCGATTAATTAATGGCGTGTCCTGGAGTATCTTGTTCAACAGCGGGAGCGAACACCCTTATCGATCAAAGCTACGGGACGCTCCAGCTACTGTGTATGTGATGATGCTTGTCTATACAGGTTTTGAGAGTCATTGTTGCCCAGCATCTCCATCTTTATGGTGCAAATGTGGTGGCAGGTGGCTGTACTAAAAGCCGCATGCCAAGTTTATCTGACATGGGCGCCCTGGATAACGAATAGACCTGACAAGGAGTTTGGATTGTATTGCGTCGTAGCTTGCTCCATGCCAGACAGCGAAGCCGCAACAAAGTGCACTACTACACGGAGAAGGACCAGGTGGAGGATGGAGATAAAAGAACTTCGGGTTTTACATCTATATATTCATCTTGATATAGGGAACAAGACATGGATAACGATGATGCAACGTGAACTCTCGGCTTTGCAAGGGCTTTTTTAGAAATCACGCACAGGCCACGATGCCCCGTACTAAAGATGAACGTGCTGGGTATGACAGGTTTAGTGGCAACCTTCATCTATTGCGAAGCTGTAAAGACGCCGCTAGTTTTTTTGCTCGGACGAGAGCCGGTCAGCTTACTTGTCGGACATGTGTCCCAAACAGCGCACCTGGCTAGCCATGTGCGCATTAGACGAGTGGCTGTATCTCTGGTTGCTAATAAATGGAACCGAAATGTCGTTTGCATGGCGAGTCACGGGCGCGACATACAAGGTCTCGAAGAGCCCTTGTCAGAAGGGTACCTGCCAATTTGATCTCGGAATTCTGAGTGTCCGTATGCACCTTAAGACTGCGAGAACCCCTGTGTCTTGTTGAGCCATCCGACCTAAAGTCAGTTCTGTCTGCGCAACATAAGTGCATGTTCAATCTGGATTGAACATCATGGCCAACGCCCAAGATGCGGTTAGTAGAGAGACTCGAGTATGTGGAAGAAAGGAAAAACCTACCGCTGCTGCAAACACACAGGTCACTAATTCCGTGCAGGCTCCTGTTACTATCGGCCTTGTCGCCCTCTTTACAGTCCTTTCAAGCGTCTGCGTAGTCCTCCGATTCTACACAAGGTGACCAAGATGAAGCAAAGAAACCGGGCGAGTAGCAGTCTAACAGGCATGGTAGGAGGATGATACTACACTTTGTCGGGCCCGACGATTACATGATCTTGGTTGCGCACATTCTAAGCCTTGCGCAGTCCGGTATCAATTTCGCAATGATGATAGCTGGTGGCGGAGGACAACACATTGAGCATGTGCGGGACAAATTGCCAACCTTCAACCGGGTAAGAAGAAGCCGCGTTGTAGACGATTTAGTCGGTATGCCTGATACTAACCCGGCGCAGTTGATGCTGGCTGCGACGGCAGTCTATAACGCAGCGCAGATTGCGACCAAAATCTCGCTTCTCATCCAGTACTGCACCATTTTTCCCGGCCGAGCAATGCGACTCATATCGCAGTGGGGCATTGGTCTGCTTATCTTATGGGGGATAGCTCAGCAGTAAGTTGCAGCCGTGGGGAGACTGAGCCAAAGTCAATACTAACAAAGTAACCTTCAAAGGACATTGACACCATGCATCTGCGCGTATGAGTCGATTACCACTCTGACGCCAGAAACTTGCATCCACGACGACTTGTAAGCGAATGGTGCACCAGCATGTGTACAAATGACGGAGATTTTGAGCTCTGTTGCTGACCGTCGGTAGACCGCTTGCGCTCAATGCCATTATCAACATGGTGACGGATTTCCTGATTCTTATCATCCCTGTCAAGCCTGTGCTTGGGTTGCAAATCAACTGGATGCGCAAGACGTACCTCCTAGTTGTTATGGGTATGGGCTTGGGGTTAGTGTCATACGTTCATGTGTAGCTGTGGAGAGGTGCTAACCAAGCGTAGTGTATGCATCATCTCCGCCGTACGGCTCGACATGCTGGTTGGACGTAAGAACGACTGGACCGACGTAACATGGAAAATAGCGTCCATCACATACTTGTCGACAATGGAAACAAGCCTGGGAATAATGTGTGCCTGCATCCCGGCGCTTCGGCCCCTGATGAAGAGAGTGATACCAAACATGCTGGGATCAAGCGCAAAGGACACGACGGATGGTGCGATGCAATACGGAAGCAGAGGCACAAGGCTGGCCGAAGCAAGCGGTATCAAAACAAAAGCTAGCCTTGTAAATGGCATTTACGTACAAAAAGACGTCCAATTTCATAGCACGACGGAGCTCAGGGATGTTTCGGCTAAAGGACCGTACCCGGCCTCTGACCGATCATCCGACGATGAGATAAGCTTGGAACGGGCCTTCCCGCCGACAATGGCGAAACCATAGTACGACTCGCGTGGGTCGTTTTGCGTTTACAAGTCATGAGTAGATTCTCCTCGTTGCTGTGAGGACATATGGTAATTAGTTCAGCATGTCTCAGTTGCATCAATTCCCATGGTGGTGAGACTGTGACCCAACGCTTGAAACAAACAAGCGACGCCGTTTTTGGAGGAAGCGCGGATAGACGCCAGTACCAGTGCGGCCGCCGTCGCCGCCGCTACCGCCGACGATTCGGCTTTGTATCTTCAATGTCATGCAACGCTACCTTTGTTATGCACACCACACGGTGCGGTTACAACGAAGTGGCGAGGCACTGCCGCGGTTGGGCAATTCCTCATAGCAGCAGGTGCAAGATGGGGTACATGTACAAATACTTGCATAGGTACATGGCTTATATTGTACGCAGTAAGTACATAGTAGGTGATGGCACGTCATTGCTCCAGGTTAGGGACCAAGGGCAGGAGAATTAAATTTGGACTACAAGGGGGCGGAGGGCCGGATAAGTGCACTGGGAGAGGCTTGTTCCGAGAATATGACAGCTCGGTAGTGGGGCACATAAAGGGCCGATGGGGCAGTTTTGGCGTTAGAGATGCGCGATGATGTCAGACATCACAGAGTTTGTCGGGTGTGGTGGTGTTGAAGGGCATCAACGCGCGAACTACTTTGCATATGACGCGACGGTTGCGGCGGCACTTTTGGCAACGGCTGTGTGTGTGAGTGGGTGGGTGTTGGTCTGAGCCGAGGCGGTGCGGGTCGTCCGCCAGGCGTGGATTGAGGCTGGGTAGGGTCTCACCGCTAATGGCGCCATTTCGGCGGTGGTTTTCAAGCTGGTTGGGATAGCGATGATGAAAGAAAGGCGGAGGGTAAGCAGATCATGGCTGATGCATCTGTGCTTTGGTCCCTTTGGCCCGGGAATTTGGCAACCCCTATTCCCGTGGGTTGTAGTGTAGATGTAAGTATACATGGATATGTAGAAATACTGTTGCCAAGTACGTATTTCTCATCAACATGGATTGTGGTGCTGTTCAAGCCATGGCGTTCCAAAGCGAACATGTGCACACATGGTTTGCATACTCGGTCGTGCATGGCGGTGAGGGGCAGAGAAAGCCGAGGCAAGCCATGGGTTGCCAGAACAGGGAATGGGTGAAGCCGTTAGGGGTTGCAATAGGCCAGTGGTGTGCAGCAAGGCGGCGCAGCCATTGGCGGTGGGCAGAGCAGTAGGTCAGTAGCTAGAGAGAGTGCGGTCACGGTGGACAGGGCGGGTGGTGTGGCAGCGGCAGGTGTACAGTAGTAGGAGTGGTAATGTCGAGACGGAGAGGGCATGGTGTTGAGGGGTCTGCAGGGTCGACCAGCTGTCACGTAAAGGGCAGGTGGGGGTGGGCGCCGGCGTTGGTCATGGATCCAATCCAAACAACATGTCAGCCTCACAAAACGTGGCTTGAGCCGCTGCACGGGGACAGAGGGAGAGCGAAGAGGGGAGAGGGGAGAGGGGAGAGATGGGGCGGTAGGCAGAGGTACCCGATGGCGGCCTCGAGCCATGCGTCTCCTCTACGCAAGTACTTGAGCATATCCATGGCTTCGTCGTCAGTCGCAGAAGCGGCACTGCTATGTCATGTCGCAGCATCTGCTGTCTGCTATCAAATCGGCTCGCAGACACCCTGGTCGGGAAGTCGGGTCAGTGCGCCGCCTCCCTGCACGAGGGCGTGTCGTGGGTGGCTCCGCTCAGCGGAGACGCAGATGCAGATGGAGTCGAGTGGACCATGTCGCGCTACTACTGATGCTTCCCTGTCCTTCCTCGAGTCCATGTCTGATATACCCCAAAAGCCGCGTGCTGCTCACTTCGCCCGTCAACGTCGCAACCAGCGCTGATACAGCTGTCTTGTTGGGCCATGCCGTCCAACACAATTAAACTTTGGCCACGAACGGAAGCTGCGGGCCAGGGTCCAGCGAATCTGCACACATGGACGCGTCTACTGACTGCCCGACGACCCTGTGCCGCCTATATCAAAACCACCAGGGTCATATCCGCCACTGTAACTAGTAGTACGTACGTACATACATACATACGATGTGTGTGAGGATGCATGTCCGTCCGTCTGTCTGGAGAGACATACATACATATACCACACACACACATACATACATACATACATACATATACATATACACCACCGTGGGCGTTGCTCATGTGATGCGCCGTGTGACGCCCAGCCAACGGGCGTGCCGCTCACGACAACAAAAAATGTGTTCTGGTCGTGCAGCGATATGGCGTCAGGGCTCGTCGCATGGTGGCCCGAGTGACCAGCAACCTCATGCGCCAGATGCTCGGCAAGGCCGCACCGCCGCAAGAGCCGGCTGTCGTTCTGGTCGCAACGCCCGCCAGGGTCATCGGCTGCGGAGAGCGAGTGAGATAGAGAGCGAGAGAGCGCGTGTTGTTGTTGTTTTGGTGGCGGTGGTCGAGGGCGAGGGTAAGCAAGCAGAGGCGGTCGTCGTCTGTCAGATTCAACACAGGGATGCCACAGAGGCACATTCACTAGCGCTATCTTGCTGGGATCCAATCACAGCCTGCAGGGGTTCCATTGCCATGCCAGCCCAGTCAGTGTGTCGAGCAGCTTTTGATGCCCTTTCCAGCTGCTTTTGGGCTGCCTGCGCTGCCTGCCTGTCTGCCCATCATCCACCGCCCGTACCGTGGGTGCTCTCGTCCGCCCTCCCCGCGCCCTTCATCATCAAGCCCTCACCCTGTTCCTGCTCCTGCTCCTGCTCCCCTCCACATCCCATCCCCATCCTATCCTATCCTCGACTCTGCCACTCCTATCCCACGACCAAACCCCATCGCCAGACTAAGTCCTGCTAGCCCCTCCACCTCTCCCGCCGCCGCGACAGGACGGCATTCCACATTGGGACCCCATCTAATTTCCTCCTCACCTGCCTGTCCACCCATCCTCCTCTCCCGACTCTGTTGTTCGACACTTGAAAAATTCCCCTGCGCGAATCAGCGCTGCCCTTCATTTTTTTGTTTGGCCTCTCAGCTGCCCTTTTGGCCAGTGCGCCCGTCTCGGGTCGTCCTTTTTTTCCTGGCCACTATCTCGCTGTCCCGGACGCCCGCTGCACTTGCTACTGCACCTCTCTTTGGCCCACGTCTGGAACACGCCGCTTGGCTTGCTGCCTCTGTGCTACCATCTGCCGCCAGTGCGCTGCACCCCCTGTGCCGCTGCATAATATCTGTCTGTCCGCCGCCGTTTGCTTCGTTACCTAGGTCCACCCGTCGAGGGCATCCGACCGAGTCCTACTGTACTCTACGTGCGTACCTCGACTCCAATCCCCCACCGCCAAGACATGGTTGGCTCTCTCGCCTCCAGTCACTGCCCATTCCCTCCACCCCCCCTCTATCCAAACATCGCCCATTGCTAACTTGGTCCCAGACCCTAGGTCGCCCCGTCCGACAGCGGAGGCGCCTCGCCAATTTCCCTCCCCCCGCGGCACAAAAGTTTCAAGTGGGCAACCCTCGCCGAAGCTCACGGCCTCCCGCCCTCCCCCGTTCCGCGCCTTCCCCCCAAAAGAACCGTCGTGCAATACACACACAGCCGGCGGGCCCTATATGCAGTCGCGGTCTGCTAGTCTATCAACATGGACACCGAAGATGGCCAGCTCTTCATAAGGGTGCGACACACTTGCAATGCCCGGCTCTAAACAAGACACACATTGACACGGCTCCAGAACTTGGCGTACTTTGTGCGAACACACGAAAAGGCTCTTGCCAACGCTCTCCAGCTGCAGCGCCAAAACCCCAGAAATGGCCAAGCCATTGCTTCTCCCTCGTCGCCCAGTGGCCCCGCTAGCCCTCCCTCGTCTGCGTCATCATCGTCGAGCGTCTGGGCAGCAGCATTGTCGCTGCCCTCCCTAACCTTTACCTCGCAGTCGATCAAGCCAGCAAAGCTCACACTAACACCCCACCATCTCTTTTACATCCTCTCCCGCTTCGAGGATCTGGGCATCCCTGTCGGCCCTATGAACGTGCGTTTAGAAAACATTCACACCGATGCCTCGCCCACCAACTATGTCTCCTTCCTTGGTAGCGCCCAGCGCAACAAGACAAAGTCTTCCGATCGCGACTCCATACATTCAGTGTCTAGCGTTCGCAGCGTGATGTCAGGCATGTCCTCACTTTGGTCGACCTTCCGTATCGGATCCACCAGTGAAGCAAAAGCAGAAAAGCAAAAGGCCCAGCTCCAGGAAGACTTGAGATATCTATATTCTGCCTTTACCAAGATCCCATGCTTGAGGCTTTCTCCTGACCACAAAGCCCGTCTGATTGCGGGATATGAAGAGTTTCCATTCGACACTGCGGTCCCCCTATTCGCTTTTAAGAATGTCACAGCACTTGAGATTCATGACGTAGACTTTCGACAGTTCTATGGCTGGGACCGCCTGGCCGAGAACCTTCGTAGTCTGACTGTTAAGCGGGCAGGTGTTGAGGATCCTGCTGACCTGCTCATCAATATCGTTTTGGATGATATTGACAAGCGTCGCAGACGTTCGGCCAAAACAAGCGCGCCTTGGTCTACTGCAAGCCCACCCCCCAAGCATGCTCAGCTCGCTCGATCAGAGTCGCCGCCAACATCGCCCACTGCCGCCGGCAAGCAGAGCACGAGCCCGAGGGGGGCGGCAGTAACCCGCGAGAACTCTACCAGGTCTGGTCAGCGCCAGCGGAGTACATCTCCATCGCGCCCACCTAGCTCCCGCCATGGCTCTTCGCATGTCTACGGCAGGAGCACAGCGAGCGCCCCAAACATTCGCCGATCGTCTGGAAGCTCCAGCTCGAGCGTGCGCTCCACTACTCCACGGGGAAGCTCATCTAACTTACTTTCTATGGGCTGGTTCCCTGCCACCAAGTGGCGGTTCTTGAGACATCTGAGCTTGGCTGACAATGCTTTGACTACCATTCCGGCTGCCAGTCTCGTTCCCTTGACAAACACACTACAGTCGCTGGACCTCTCGGCTAATCTCTTCACTGAAATACCGGAAAGTCTTGCTAGCCTTACTTGTCTCCGTGCATTGAATCTCTCCAACTGTATGATTGATGGTTTGCACTCACTGGGACGCAACCCTCTCCCAGCCATTACAACTCTCAATCTCCGATCCAACCGCCTCACATCATTGGCTGGTATCGAGCGCCTTCTATCTCTAGAGCGTGTGGACTTTAGAGACAATCGATTGACTGACCCTACCGAAGTGGCGCGCCTCACTGGTGTACCCGACATAACGGATATCTACGTTAGCCGTAATCCTTTCTGCAAGACGCACGTCAACTACAGGGTTACCATATTTAATCTATTCCGCAAGACCCCGGGCTACACCGAAGACATTGTTATTGACACCACAGGGCCGAGTACGGCTGAGAAGAAGCAGCTAGTTGACCGGGCACCCGAGTTGAAGGGAGTCCCCGTTGTGAAGCCCCCACCTGAGGATGACTTGCAGCCTATGCCATATGTACCTCCCAAAGTGGTGAAAGCCGTGGACACACCGTCTGAATCGCCTGGATTGCTTAAACGCGCCGGGTCACTACAGCGCACCAAGAGTGGAACAAGGAGTGGGCAAGAGTCCCAAAAGAAGAAGAAGGGCCCCAAGAGACGAATTGTCGAACTTTCGCAGAATGAGTCGATGCAGCAATCTTCCCAGTCGAGTCTAACAAGTCTTGCTTATGAGGATACTGCCATTGGACAGGCTCCTAAACTTACTAAGCCGGTCAGTGTGGCTACAGAAGCACCTCGACTGGAGGAACCGTCCAAGGGCAAGGGTGTTGGAGATGCAGGCAAGAAGACTACGCCAGACGGGCGAGCGGTTGCCGATGAAACGCACACGAGCCATCAGCAACTACCTCCAATTGACACGACGACGGCGTCGAAGAAGCGAGCGGAGCCACAATCTGCAGACGACTTTGAGGTTGGTGAAGAGGAGCTGTACAAGAAGAAGATTGAGGCTCTTCGGCAAGATTTTGGCAACACGTGGCTGAGTGCGCTGGGGGACGAAGGGTGGGACTCGACATCTGTAACAAGCTTCCCATCTGACCGAGGTTATAACTCTCCGACGATGCAACCTACACTGCCTCGTACCCCAAGCCAGAGTATTGTGTCTGGGCGTACGCTTGGCTAAACGGCTGGACGATTGGCAGGAGACATGGGCGGGCGAGGGGCGAAGCGCCTTGCAGCAATTTCCGATTGCCAACGCCCGTGTGATTTCGACACCTTTGCGATACCCAAAAGATTTTTCCAAATTTGGTTCGTGGGAATGGCTTCCTGCTCGGGGTGAACAGGAGGCTATTCTTTGTTCTTCTTTTTTCCTTCCTTTCTAATAAGTTTGTGCAAGGCGTTGGATGGGTGACGGGCGATGATGAGATTGCATGGCGCCATGTGCTACGCTCGTTGTACCGGTCAAAGTCTTGGTCTGATGCGAGTTTCTGGCTGGCAGCATGTTGCGGATGTGCTGTTTGTGGGTCGGATTCTGTAAAAATATTGGTGCGTCTGGGATGTGCTCGTGGACTGGGCAGTTGGATCTGCCATGAATACGCGGGCTGTCATTGTTTCTTTGTTTTTATTTCAATTTTGCTTTCTTTTTTGCTTTGACGCTTGTTTGCTTCTTCTACATAATTGGGTTTCTACTAGGAAGCGATGTCAGGCATGGGCGCATGCAGCAGTGCGAGTTGGGGCGTTGTTTGATCTATTGCATAATGAGCGCACATGTTCGGGTAGATGTCTGCATGAATAGAAGACGAATTCTGGCCTACACGAGACTGGATGGATATATATGGATGAATGGATGAATAGACGATATCACGTGATTGTCAAGTGAGGTTTGCAGATGTACTTGGTATGTAATGTATGTATGTAAGTATATACTCTGGATGGTCGTGGAGCGAAGACCGGCTCCATGGGCTGGCTGGCTGGCTAGGGCTGGCTGGTAGCTCCCGAGCTACGTACATGAACAGTGTGTGAACGGGCGGTCCGGGACGAAGTGCATACAGGTACAGCGGATGTCATGAGCAGGCAAGTATTAGCAAAGAGAGCTTCGCCGGCTGAAGCGGAATGTGGATGGGGGGGTGGTTTGAGGCAGGCTGCTAGGCCAAAAAGCGCAGCACGGTCAAGGCACCGGCGCAGTCTAGAGTGAGACTGTGCTGACTGTTTAATAACATGGCATGAACGGGCTGTCGTATTCCGGACGGATTGCAGTGGCAGCGGTACCCAACGGGCAAAAAGGGTCGAGGACAAAAGTCGAGGACAAGTCGAGGAGATTGTGGTGGCGCGGTGGCAGGCGTCGAGGAGGGCAGGCTAGACATGTGTGGTGTGTTAGCGGCAGTTGCAGCCGGTCAGGTGCGATGTGGACGACGCTGGCCACGCCCGGTACCTGGACTGGACTGGGACGGGCAGCTGAGGCCTGTGTCCATGTCAGCGTCTGACCGTGCAGAGGCTGGCACTGGTGTTGGGTGTGCAGGTAATGGGTGTGTGTGGGTGCTGGGCGAGGGAGAGGGCCCTTTGTTATCATGGCTCGCTGTGCTGCTCTCCCACAGCCCCGACGCGCGTCTCTGTTGGGCTAGCACACCTTTTGCGCCAAGCCAGGCCTAGGTCTGAAACCGTGCCTGCTCTGCAAAACTACTCGGGCGTTGTGATCCTCTCTACCACCGCAACCCAACCCGGCCTACCTACCATCAACCCACTGCCTGCTTCCTGTCTTGCTCCCCAAGCCCCAACGCTGCAGACAACCCGTACTCGCTCATCGCCCGCACAGCCTACTTTTGTCGTCCATCGCCCGTCTGTCTGCCAACCCCCCCGCTCCTCCAGGCGGTGAAGTCACTCCCAGCATCCCACTCGACAGGCTCCCGCCCATAACAACGCCTCAGCGCCTCAGCGCCCCCGCTCCCCTCGCGCTCAACTGCCCACCGCGCAGCCCACACAGGTATCCCCATATCAACACGCACAATTGACCAGCGCAATTTGCAGCCGCCCCACCCGTCGCGTGATCCCAGCTCTGCCAACAGGCACTTCTTGAGGGGCTTTGAGCCATTCTCCACACGGCGACAGCCTGCACCCGTCTGCCACTCTAACCACCCCATTCGTTAACATCAGAGGTACGTGACACTCTCTCCTCCCACTCCCTCCCCTTTGCTGCAGCCCCACGCGATGCATCGCCCGCCTCCCAGCCAGTGTCATCGCCGTCGTCGTGGTAGTCGCTGTCCACGACACGCTTCTGCCGCCGTCCGTGGGCCTCGCAGCACCACACACACACACAGACCTGCCAAATACAGACGGTTAGAGCGCCGCTAACACGCCCAGTGCAGCAAAGGAAGAAAGAGAGAGAAAAAAAAGGCCCTCCGTACAAAGCCTTCGCCAGTGCCACGCGCAAATCTTCCTCACCCACCCACGCGAGGTTCTTCCTTGCCCCTTCAGCCACCGAACCCAGCGCCAGTAGCAAGTCACAGCTATGGCCGAAACTGAGGTGGACTTGGACTCTATCATAGACCGCCTGCTCGAGGTCCGCGGCAGCAGACCCGGCAAGCAGGTCCAGCTGCTCGAAACCGAGATCCGCTACCTGTGCACCAAGGCTCGCGAAATCTTCATCTCACAGCCCATCCTGCTCGAGCTCGAGGCACCGATAAAGGTCAGTCACAGCGCGTAGTGCTGCGAAGCCCAGTGTCTGGCTTCAGAGCACCTACTGACTTTGCATGCACCAGATTTGTGGAGATATCCACGGCCAGTACTACGATCTGCTACGGCTCTTTGAGTATGGCGGCTTCCCTCCAGAGGCGAACTACCTCTTCCTCGGCGACTACGTCGACCGTGGCAAGCAGTCGCTCGAGACGATATGCCTCCTCCTCGCGTACAAGATCAAGTACCCTGAGAACTTTTTCGTTCTGCGTGGCAACCACGAGTGCGCTTCCATCAACCGCATCTACGGATTCTACGACGAGTGCAAACGGAGATACAATATCAAGCTATGGAAGACTTTTACCGACTGCTTCAACTGTCTGCCTATTGCCGCCATTATCGACGAGAAGATCTTCACTATGCACGGTGGCCTGAGCCCAGATCTAAACTCAATGGAGCAGATTAGGCGTGTCATGCGACCTACCGATGTGAGTTTGATCCACGCACATGTCGAGCCAATTGTTAGGACACACACACTGACGAGCATCTGTAGATTCCCGATTGCGGTCTTTTGTGCGATCTGCTGTGGTCCGACCCAGACAAGGACATTACGGGATGGAGTGAGAACGATCGTGGTGTGAGCTTTACGTTTGGACCCGACGTTGTGTCTCGTTTCCTGCAAAAGCACGACATGGACCTGATTTGCCGTGCGCATCAAGTCGTAGAAGACGGTTATGAGTTCTTCTCCAAGCGCCAGCTCGTGACACTGTTTAGTGCACCCAACTACTGCGGCGAATTCGATAATGCAGGCGCAATGATGAGCGTCGACGAGAGTCTGTTGTGCTCGTTCCAGGTAAGCCTAGGATGATGGTTTTGTGTGGCGTCTATCTATGCAAATTGCTGACAAATGATTGCAGATTCTCAAGCCTGCAGAGAAGAAACAAAAGTACGTCCCCAATCTCGGTAGACCTGCATCTGGCAGCAAAAAGCGCTAGAGGCAGTGGCTACTCTACTCATTGTGAATCAATACCAACTTTTTTGTGCAGCAGGTTTGGGCGCCGTTAGATGATGGCAGTGGTCAGCCCCTCCGAGTCCGATGCCTCACGACGCGAAACATATACTCGATCTCGATTTCGTTACCCACTCTTTGGCTTTCCGACGGCCTTTGACGATTTGTACACAGTCCTGTCCTTCATTCTTTGTGATTCGAGTACCGTTGCGCGCGATGCAAAGGGAGACTGCGGTCGACGCTCCGTGGCGGACGATGCGACCTTTGACGACTCTGCCTTTTTGGACTTGCCGGCGACAAGAAGAGGCGGAGGTTGTAGCAGGGCAAAAGAAAAGGCGCGCGATGGTAGGCTAGCAGAGATGCGGACAAGAAACATGATATCAGGAGAAAAAAAGCACAAGGGGCATGACTAACGGCCTGGATACGTTTTATGGTTGTTGCATGTTCTACAAAAAGGGTCTCTGTGGCGAGGATAGTCTGGATTGTCTAAGGCGGGCTGGATGGTGGGAAGCTATCAGTGGCCTTTTGATTGGGCTTGTTCAGGCTATTGAAGCATTTGTGGACTCGTGTTGACTGCTTCGTCCTTTGGGCAAGTGAGAGGCTTTTTTACACGGGATGATGTCTGTCATTTTTCTTTCCTTGTTCTTTTTTTTTTCTTCTCTTCTTCGTTTGCCGCGTTGAACCAGCAACCTTTTGAGGATGAGGATGTAAGCTAGTAGTTTCGAAATGGAGTATGCGTATCCCCTTTGCGAGCGTGGTTTACGAGTGCAGGGGCCATGAAGTGAGAGGTATTTTAGTAGTATGTGTGTACTAAGCAAGTGGGCGCGAGTGGCGGATGGCGGCGCTCGGCTCGTAGAGGGAACACGGACGAAGGCGAGCCAGAGAACAGACGAGAGCACGGCGAAGAAGGAGAAAAAAACTAAACAGGCGAGGAAACCATGACAGGATTCGGCCGATGGGCAAGGGATGAGACGTCTGCGGTTGATTCTGGCCAGGGTTGTGGGGGGGTTTATTATTTTGTTATTCTTGTTTGAGAGAGAATGAGGTGAGTGCAGGAGAGAGACAGAGAGACAGACAAAGAGAAAGAGAAGCACGTCTTGTTTCTTTTGGGACTGCGTGAGGCATGCATTGCAGTGGAGGAGGCATGGCAATGGCAATGGCAATGGCCATGGCAAGGATGGAGGAGTCGATAGGCTTGGCTGGGCGGCACGATGATGTCAAGGGGAGCGTGCATTCTTCATAGGGCTTGTGCTTGCACAGAGGGAATGCAAGGCCAGGCCAGGCCTGAAGAAGAGCGTGTGGCAGTGCTCGCGGCCTCGTCGGGCGTCGTGGGCGTCGTCAGAGCCTGGCAGCGTGCGGTCTAAGCGTAAGCGCCGCCTCCGCCGACCGTGGCTCCGGTCGCAGCCACCACCACCTGCCCGTTCCAATGTAGTCATCCTCCAGCCGCCTATTGATTCCCCCAAACCTGGCCTTCACCCGCCTCGCCGTTCCTTGCTGTGCCCGTGTGCTGTCTGTCTCTCTCTCTCTCATCCCATCCCATCTCGTCTTCTTCCTCTTTTCCCCACCACCGCACTCCCTCCATCCCTGTGTTGTTGCAGGTCCCGCTTGGCTTTCAATGTGCGCGCTGTAGTTCCATCACCCCCCTTCGCGCCTGTCGTCACTCCTTTGCCCGCCCTCCTCCGTCGCTGCGTCGCGCGCCTTCCGCCCACAACCCACCACCGCCCACTTACGACCAGCACCACCACCGCCGCCACCCCTGCTACTGCCATGTTTTGAACATCTGAACAGAGGACCGACGTCACTCTGTACGCAGCCGCCATGGCCGAGTACGCGTATGTTTCCCTGTCTTATCCTACCCTGCCCTACCCTGCCCTGCACTGCCCTGCCACTACCGCCGCTACCCAGTCACTCTACTTACATGTCGTCTCAACACAGCTTCATCGCACATTCGGCTCCCTGGGTCCACAGCTCAGGCGCCATGACGCCCTCGCGCCTCCGCTCCCTATCTCCCATGCCCAAGAACCATGTCACCCGCTCCATCTCCACACCCCAGCTCGCAAAAACTGCCCAGTCGCAGTCGCAGTCGGAAGCCGAGAGCGAAGGCATCAACACGATTCCCGACCCGCGCTCAGCGACTCCTCAACCCTCCCTTTTGCGCCATGACTCGAACGACTCCCATCCCGACTTTAGTCAGGAGGTGTCAACCCTTAGCACCAAGCTCATCAACGCCATCAACCACTCCACCATGCTAGACGACTCGTTGCAGCAGACTAGGCACGAGCTGGAAGCTGCGAGGGAAAGGCTTATGCGCCTGGAAGCCCAGGTCAGGGAGCATGAAGACAAGATTGCAAAGGGTCTCTTGGTCGAAAAGGTGGTCTATGACAAGATGGAGAAGCAAATGACCAACGAGCTGAAAGAAGAGCGCAAGCGGAGGGCCCAGGCCGAAGCTGCCAAGCGCAAGACGGACAGCGAGGTCGAGGCTTTGACAGCTGCTTTGTTTGAGGAAGCCAATGTAGTGAGTTCGCATTGCATGCGCTAGTGACGCGTCACGACTGACCAGAATAGATGGTTGCAGCCGCACGTAAAGAAACCGAGGCTTCCGAGAAGCGCGGCGAACAGCTGCGACAGCAACTGGGCGACGCAGAGGTGCTCCAGCATTCTCTCCAGGACCAGCTGCAAGATCTCAAAGGCGTTGTGGAGAAGATGAGCTCACATGGCGACGACAACGAAAGCCATGTTCTGACAACCACCACTACTCCTTCGACACCAGGCCTTTCACCCGCGGACAAGATGAGCAAACTATTCGAAGCCATGAACCTAACACCCAGCACGCCTGGATCGGACGAAATCAGCCCGGACCATCCACTACACTTTTCGCATCTGATCCATCCCGTACTCCGCTCCGACCTGACAGCATTCAAGGAATTCCAAGACATGCTCAAGATTAGTGCTCGCTCAGCCCCAGCAAGTCGCGCCTCGAGCGGTAACTATGGCAGCCTTACTGTCCTCGGACTTGGTTCCCTGACCAACAGTTCGACCACCTCCCTGCCGTCCAAATCATCCATATCGATCAACAATTCTCCCCGCGACAACGTTTCCACTGCCGGAATGCCCAATTTAAAGGACGACAAGTTTTACAAGCGCGCTCTGGTAGAAGACATTGAACCAACATTGCGTTTGGATCTCGCACCTGGATTATCATGGATGGCACGTCGAACAGTTCTCAGCAGCATCAGTGCCGGTTCTCTGGTTGTTGAGCCCAATCCCACGCCTACGTCGAGATTCCGAGTTCCAATCTTCCCCTGTTCGCTCTGTGGAGAGTCAAGGGCGGGTGAGCAGTATGCTCGCAAGTTTCGATTCAAGCCATCCGACACGGAGGATGCTCAGCGCTACCCGCTATGCGACTATTGCTTAGGCCGAGTCCGTGCCACATGCGACTATATTGGCTTCTTGCGCATGGTCGCTGCTGGCCACTGGCGGGCTGAAACGGACGAAGAGAGGAAATCTGCTTGGGAAGAGAGCGTTCGCCTACGCGAGCGCATGTTCTGGACGAGAATCGGAGGCGGTGTTGTTCCGTCTTTTGTTCCTCTGCGCGATAGTCCCAGGAGTCCAACGTTTACCAACAGCGACACCTCGCTTGAGCAGAGAATGAGCGAAGAGAGCGAAGTATCTTTCGAACCTAGAGATATCACAGTCAATGGCCCAGCGACCGCAAACGAGCCAAGCAAGAGCAACGAAGATCCGTTTCAGAGTAAAGGAGATGAAACACTGAAGCGAATTTCCATAGGCAAGACTGTCATTTCGGCGGATGTCAGCGGAAATGCAGACCTTGACTCCAAGTCGACCCCAACTCAGCATGCGGAAGACAATGCTGAGCCAACGCCTGCTTCGAGCCAAAACGAAGAAGAAAAGATTGAGCAACAAGCCGAAGCTCAACTCCAGAAAGAGTTTCGCAAATCGCTCGACACAAGATGGGCCACCGAGCAGCCGCCGCTACGACGTCAGCGATCGTCATCCATTCCTCCTCCCCCGATTCAGGTCCGGAAAAAGGAGGACCGACTCAGTTTGAGGATTCCTGGCTCCATGCCAGGGGCTTTTGAGTAGAATGGTTCGGCACAAACTATACTAATAATTCACTTTTCCTATCAATCAACAACCGCGTCATCATTAATCCGTCTGGATTGGCAGCAAATGGCGGGATATGTGCTGATTCAACGAGAGAATAGCAGCGTTTTTTTTTGTTTTTTTTATCCAACTTGTGGGGCATGGTTTCTGTGGCGTGTCAAAAGAACAACCGGAAGGGAGGGCAGGAAAGGCAATGCCAAAGGGAAATGCTCCGGTTTTGACATGGCAGTAAGTCTTGACACCAGGGCTTTGGATTGGACGGATATGGAAATGGGATTGATGGACATGGAAAGGGAACAAAGGGAGAAATGGCGAAACTTGGGCGTTATATACCAGGAGTTTTTGTGTTGTCGTTGTTGTTGTTGTTGTTGTCAACCAACCTTTTTTTGTTACAAACATTCTGTTTTTTTTTACAGCTAGGCATTGCGGGAAGGTGGGGGGAAAGATGGATCAGGCAAAGGGAGAGACACAAAGTCGTAGGCTTTTTTTTGGTTGTTGTTGCTGTTGTCTTGTTTCAACACCGATGAGGTTGCCATCTCTCGGGGGAGGGGTGTGTTTCCGCGCTATTTCCATCTAATTGTACTATATCTATACGGGCGAGGGGGGTTGCGGCAGAGGAAAAGAAGAGGAAAAGGAAGAGAAATTACAAAGATAACAGACTTGTCATATTATTCATGTTGCTTGTGTTCTTTCTTTTATTTGGAAGAAGGAGAAGATGGCTAAGAGGGACAGAGTCGTATTTTGAATTTCATACAATTAACCCGCTTTTTCAAAGTAATGCATTTTGTGTAGAAGAAGAAGAAGAAGAAGAAGAAGAAGAGAGATAGGAAAGGTGTATCACAGAACGGTTTATTACTTCCCCCGTCCTTTACCGTTCTTCTTTCCGCCCCTCCCTTTTGCCTTTTTCTGCTTGTGCTTCTCGCTCAATGAGCCGTCGAGTAGTGCAGTAAACGTCTCGCTGCGTGTCTTGGGCGCTTCATCTGGTACTTCATCATCATCATCTTCACCGTCTTCTTCTGCTTGTCCTTCCTCCTCTAGGTGCTCTTCCGCGTCCTGATTCGCAAGACGCGTATTGCGTTTCCTTGTGGTGCGAGTCTGCGCTTCCTCGACCTTTCTATCCTTTTTAGATGGCCGACCACGTTTTCTGGGCTGTGGTGTATCTTCTTCGGCTCCGTCTTGCACACGCGCCTTTTTGACTGCTGGTTCCTCTTCTAGTCCTTGGAGCACTTGCTCGTCCTCTTCATCCTCTTCTTCTTGTTCCTCCGCTCCTCTCTTCTTAGGCGTTACATTCTGGCCCTTCTGCACCTCCTTTCCCTCGTTGTCAAACTTCTTGTTGATTTGCTGTGCCTTGAGATGCGCCCGCGCCCTCTCCTTGGCCATGCGCTCCTGCCTCTCCAAATCGTACTTGTCGTTGCCTGATAGCCCATGTTTGATGAAGCGCCCCGCGGCTGCGACATCGAGGCGCGCTCGTCCCTCTGCACTGCCCTTTATGCCGCGATCCTCGATTTCCTTGATTTTGCTGTTGTACTGACGTAGACGCGCAATTTCTTTGAAGATGGCATGTTCGGTTGCGTTGACGCCAGACGCAGTGAGTGAGGCGAAGAGGAGCGACTCAATGGCGTATGCGGCGAGACAGTAGAGCTTGGCTTTGTCGAGGAGGGGGAGCGATGATGCGGTTATCGAGAGCGGTTTGGAGAGTAGTGGTTCGAGAGCGGTGGTGAGCTCGTCAATGTCGACTTCAAGGTCTTCTACCAGGTCCGGGAGATCGATTTGCGGGTCCATTATTGAAAATTTGGAGTCGCAACTATGGTGATGAAGTTACGGTAGGTTGCGACTATGCGCGACGGGGTTATTGGGGGTATAGTATTGTGCTTAGTACGGTACAGTCGCGAAGTTGAGTTCAGAGAAAAGTAAAGGGCCGTGCGTAAACCCGCGCTAGCTCCGACCTCTGAATCTCTAGTTGGTGACCCTCTGATCTCTCGTAGTGTCATTCACCCATCTTCACAAGATCCCAGTAATACCCCGCCTTTGCTGCTAGTCGCGCCAAATTACCACGCATGGGAACATAGAAACGATCAAGCTGTCTTCATTCTTCGTCTCGCAATTCATCCCCAGGCTGCGGCCTCGGATACCTCATATACGTGCAAGATGCAACATCGGTAGCAATTGCGCAAGCCGGGTGGCTTACACTCATTCGAGGAATTTCATGACGAGCTGGAAAAAAGAGGATAGCGTAGCTATGGAGGATATGCCGCTGGATGTGTACGTGGTGCGAGTGACCTTATACCTTTGCGAAACTCACGCCTTGCAGCAAAGACGAACCCGCCGCTTCGTCAACTTCTCGTAATACCGCCGATTTCTATCGCGCCAAGCCTGTAGTGGACCGGAGAATTCATATTATGGGCATTGGAAATGTAGGAAGCTTCATTGCTCATGCGCTTCGAGGAATTCCCAATCCCCCTCCAGTGACGCTGTTGTTTCCGCGATGGGAGAGGCTGAAGGAATGGAACGATTCACCGAAAAAACTGACTCTGATCACCGATGGGGACGCCGAGGTGCAAGAAGGATACGATGCTGAACTGGCTATACCGCGCATACGATATCACGGGAAAGAGGTGGGCTTGGACGCTTCGTCCACGGAGACTACAGGAGACGTCACTATATTGGAAGGAGAATCAGCAGAGCCCATAAGCTCTCTGATAATCTGCTCCAAGGCACCGTATGTTTTGCAAGGACTGTCTTCTGTGAAGCATCGACTACACAAGGACTCTGTCGTTTTATTCTTGCAGAATGGAATGGGAATCGTTGAAGAGGTCAATCGAGAAATCTTTCCAGATCCAGCGACAAGACCACATTACATGTTGGGAATCAATTCGCACGGAATGCATACCTCGCCAGATGGTAAATTTACGACTGTTCATGCTGGATTCGGGACCATCTCCTTGGGTATATTGCCGCATGAACGAGACCGCAAGCCAGACTCGCCGTACATGCCCAAGCCGAAGTTTACTGCTCCAAAAGATAGTCCGCCATTATATCCGGATCCTCCTGATGAACTCAATCCCGAATACCCTCCTCCAAGCAGCGCAAAGTTTTCCTTTACACCAAACCAACGTCATCTACTGCGCACTCTTCTCCGCTCCCCAGTGCTCAGTGCAACATCCTTTTCGCCGCCTGATCTCTTGCAAATGCAGCTCGATAAGCTTGCAGTCAATTGTATCATCAATCCACTGACGGTACTTCTCGACACACGAAACGGCGCTATTCTAAACAATTACGCCTTGACGCGCACAATGCGTCTTCTCCTCTCAGAAATCAGCCTTGTTATCCGTTCCCTGCCTGAACTCCAATACATTCCGAATGTCCAACAGCGTTTCGATCCCGGCCGTCTGGAAACTGTAGTCGTCGCGGTAGCAAATCTCACCAGAGACAATGTTAGCAGTATGCTGGCGGACACGAGAAAGGGTATGCAGACGGAGATTGACTACATCAATGGGTGGGTAGTGAAGAGGGGTGAGGAATTGGGAATCCACTGTGCGATGAACTACATGATTGTGCAGCTCGTCAAGGGCAAGAGAATGGTGGTGCAGCATGAAATGGACGATAGTGTGCCGTTGGTTAAGCCCAAGCAGGGAAGGGCTGACACGGAGTTGGATGTGAGAGAGGGTGTGGCCGAGGCTCCTAAGGAGAAATTGTGATGGATATTTTTGTATTCATTATTCTTCACATACTACTTGACTGATGTTCTTTAACATATTCTTGGTTCAGATGGGTTCGCTGATCAGAAAATCAATGTGATACCTATCTAATGTATGTATGTATGTATGTATGTATGTATGT
>NW_014575288.1:32108-106742 GCF_000527765.1 Bipolaris victoriae FI3
GTATTCATGCATAAGTTTAACGTCCCATATAAAGGCCTCCTTGTTGCATACGGACTGGCGGAGCTCAGGGTTTACAGTGCAGTACTACTACCTAGTTTCACCCATTTATAGAGAGTGAATTCAAAGTACTATTTCCTCTGATGACCGCCCCGCCGGTTGAGGGGCTATTGCAATTTTTCGTGCTGGATGAGAGCCCTTAGTGATCCAATGTAAGCCGTAGTAAATCCGCCTCCAACCTAACTTTGGTATACTTTCTTACTGGCAATACATCTAATATATGTTTACATGTAATCTTCATCTAACTGTAGAGTTGTGAAATTCGTGTACAAAGAATACAGTTTGGAGAGTTCAAAGTTGATAATTTCATTATTGTACCTACCATGCAATTAAGTCTCCAACTATCTAAACCTCCGCCTCCCTCAACCCCCTTTTAAACCGATCAATTGCCCTAGCCTTTGTCTCCTTCCAATCCACATGCGGCTTGGGATACCCCAGTTTCTCAAACTCTTCTTTTGACAGTCTTGCATACGGCGCAAACACGGCCTTGCCTTTTACATCCTTGAGCTCAGGAACCCATTTCCTAATGTAATCGCCATCTGGATCATTCTTCTCAGCTTGCGACACGGGGTTAAACACAGTGTAGCTTGGTTCCCAGCCCTGTGTGTTGTTGGAGAGATCCCAGTCGATGAGGGTTTCGGCAAAGTAGCGTTCACCGCGGCGGTAGTCCAGAAGCAAGTTGCAGTAGAGATACGACGACACGTTCATACGCAGGCGGTTGTGCATGTATGCTTCAGCATTTAGCTGGCGCATGCCTGCGTCGATAAAGGGCTCGCCGGTTTGTCCCTTGCACCATTTTTCCCAGCCTTCCTTGTCGTCTTCCCATTGTACAGCGTTGAATTTGAGGTTCTGTGGCAGGTTCATGGATGTGTGTGGCACACAGACTGTGTGTTGTCGATATAGCTCGCGGAAAACGATTTCTCGGACCCAGCTGTAGACTCCGCTTGAGGCTTTGGATTCGGTGAAGTCGGTGCTGCCGCGGTTGTAGTCGACGACTTTGCGGAGAGCTTCACGCACGGAAAACATGCCTGCGCTGAAGTAGGCGGACATGCGCGATGTACTGTTTGCGGCCGGGTTGGAGCGTGTAGATGCATAATGGGAGATTTGTTTGAGAAATGAATCCATGCGTTTTACGCCTTCGGCATGGCCAGCCGGCCAAAGTTTTCGAATCCTCTTCTTCTCGTCTTCTGACTTGAATTGCTTATCTTTGGCGGGCTTGGGTGCTGGTGTGTCGAACAGATCCTTGAGCTCTTTCTTCATAGATGAAGGGTTCGCGGCAGGTGGAGGGCGTGTATCAAGGAGTTCGGGTTCTTCTCGCAATCTGCTGAGCCAAGCTTTGTGGTATGGCGTGAAGACCTTCATCGGCGATCCGGACGATGTGGTCATTGTACCGGGTTCAATCACGGTCTGGTCGTGGAAAAGAGAAACCTGGATATCTTTCCCAGAAGTCTTGACTAGCTTCAGATCTCGGCGCATCTCGTCAATCTCGTATTCGTAGTTGCCAAAGACGTGGGAAATTTTGTGATTCTTCAGCCACTCAACGGCGGTCTCCACAATCTTCTTTCTGTCTTTGCACTCTATGAAAACCAATGGTATGTTTAGCTCCTTGAGTTCTTTTTGCATTATCCTCAACCCCTCACACATGAAATCAACTCTTGCTGGACTGGTCCCATGCCATGATTCATCGGCAGGACAGTTGATGTAAAAGCACACCAGAGGTCTCTTGGCACTTGTAGCAAGCTCAGAAGCATGATGTAGTGCGGTATTGTCCTGGATTCGGAGGTCCTTGGGGTGGAACCAGTGAGCGACTTTTGTTACGTCTTTAACTTCATCTTGCGCGCCAAGTGCTTCCTGGACTTGATCGTAAGGGAGATTTTCATCAACCTGCTTTGCGCGTTTTGCAGACGTGTGACCGAGCTCGTCACGCTCGTAAGATGTTCTCTTCGACATATCAGTTTTGGTAGGCTTTTTGAGTGCAGTCCGATTTTGGAAACGCGTCGCGTGACTGATGGCGCGATTTGGTGGAAGCAGGAATCTGGTATGGTAGGCCGCAGTTCGTCTAGCAGCAGAGATTCGGACAGTATGCGATATGAAGGCGCTTCTAAAGGAATACATTGGCTGTGTTCCTAATACATGGTTGCGTCTTTGTACCTCTGTATGAGCAGATTTGCATGAGGGTCTCAAGTGGTGACGTCGACAGAACCGAACTATCCAGACTACGGCCGATTCAAGGCCACACCATGATGGGCAGCCGACATCGAACACCAATGGAGAGCATCGCTATCGCTGTTTCAGATGCAAGATCTGGGGATCTCCCTGGCTCCCGCTGCAGCATGCGATCTATATCCACTCCCCTGGATTTGGTAATGTCGTGCCTGGATAGCGCTGTAGGGGGTTTGTGGATATAAGGCACGCGACAGCCAGCAGTCCACAAACAACGGCTGATGTCGATGCCCATATCATGGATCAACTTCGCGCGGTGCAGACTTTGATCCCGGTAGAGCGCTAAATGTCTGATTGATGGAATGGCTGCAGAGAGGGTTTTCAGCCGCGAAAACTGGCAGGCTGCCCAGCCACGTCGTTTCCCACAACCACAATCGCCGCCGGCAATATACCCGCCTGGGGTGTGGGTCAAGGAAGATGTTCTCATTTTGTCTGACCAAGAGGCAGGAAAGTATGACGAATGGAGAAGCAGTCTATTGAGCACAACGGGGGGCGGTCCGTTTTCCAACCATGCGCCAAGCTACATGGCGTAGCTGTCAAACCAATCGCATGCCATGTGCTCGCAACGTGATGCCAAGACATTCCCGTTAACTGTCTGCCAGATCCCGAACAGGCAGCTCGGCAAGATGTTGATTGATGACATTGGCTCATAACCGGACCATCCCAGCGGACTGGGTGCTGGTCCATGGAGCTGGATGTGTTCTCTCGAGCAGTAAGATTGCTGGATTATCGCACGAGGGCGGCTGGACATGCATTCCTCTCCACAAACTAGCATCCCCGGGGGATTGAATGCAGTACCTGGTAGCTCAATATGCATGCCATGACTACGTAGGGTGTATTCCAGGAATCCGGCACCAGGTACCTACTTAGACTTATAAAAGTGCCAGGCACAGCACCTAATTCTTTTGCTTCATCGCAATCTTTGAGAGCCTTGTGTAACTGTTCATCTCTCAATCGCGTTCAATATGAAGTGCACATGCTCGGCTGTCGTGGCAGCAGCCCTTTTGGTGGGCTCTGTTTCTGCGCAGACATTCAGGAGACTTGAAGCTTGCCCGACGCTTGGTAAGTTTGTCTTCTTTTATGTGTACACTTGTCTATCTCAGCTAACTAAAAGACAGGCTGCGTATTCCCACCTGACCAGTTACGTACATCATTTATTAAGAATACTAAAGCTCACTTGCTAACGACAAGTCCAGGGCTGACTTCCTCGCTGGCCAATTCTTCGACATTCGACTTGAGGTGCACCAGCCCATCAATGGCTCCGAGGCCATTGGACTACCTCTAGATGAGCAGTTCACCTTTACTGTTGGAAAGAAGGGCGAAGAAGCAAAACCGGTGACCGAGTTCTTCGACCTCGAGGAGTCGAAACTCGAGAAATGGAACTTCACCTATTTTGAAGGTACGTAAGATATTTGAACGTGAACTTTCGAAACCGCTACATACATCCTGCATTTAAAGATGGAGCCCGATGAATTTCCATTGAAGAAGTTGTTTGTGTTGCACACAAAAGAACTTCAATGGTTGGATTTGAGCGTTTGCCGGGCGAAACGCCAGTCACGTGGTCAACGTCCTCAACCTTCTACCACCCGTCAAGATCGTCCTATTACTACCGTTTCGAAATAAAGATTGACAAAAGTACAGATCTGTTCGCTCGCGACGCCAAAAAGCCTTCCGTGGTCAATGTAGCCGCCAAGGCGTATCGTCGTATCGCCTTGTACGAGCCAGGAGAATACACGGCGACATTGCACTACAACAACGGGAGCAAGACCGAAGCCACATGGAGTGTACGTGACCTTTCCGAGGAGCGCAAGGCTAAAAATATCATTTTCTTCATCGGAGATGGCATGTCAACCGCCTCTATAACCGCGGCTCGTTCCCTTGGTCACAGGTCCATCAACGGAAAATTCCAAAGCACTTTGGCCATGGACAAGTTTCCCAGGGTCTCCCATTCAATGACGCACAGCTTATCGACTTTTATCACTGATTCTGCCAATTCTGCGGCTGCTCTGAACACTGGGCACAAAAGCTCCGTCAACGCCTTGAACGTTTATGGCGACTCGAGTAAAAACCCATTTGACGACCCTAAAGTTGAAACGATTGCTGAGATTTTCCACCGTCTGACTGGTGGACATATCGGTATCGTTTCTACTGCGTTCATTGCTGATGCTACTCCTGCTGCTCTGGTTGCTCATACTCGCCTCCGAAACCAGTATGGAGCCATCGTTGACACCTTCCTCAATGGGCTCCAGAACTACACCTGGACAAAGACCCCGATCGATGTGATCTTCGGAGGTGGAGGCGAACAGTTTTATCCTTCCGCGCTCGGTGGAGTCACCTACCAGGACAAGAATTACTATGATGAGTTCGCGGCTCAGGGTTACCAGGTTGTGCACAACCGCACTAGTCTCATGGCGGCCTCACCCGAAGAGAAGACCTTGGGCATTTTCTCAACGTCCAACATGGCCAAATGGCTCGATCGCAATGTTTACCGCAATAATCTTAATCAAACCCTTTCGCCAACTGGTGATAAGAAGCCCGCTCTCGACCAACCCGGCCTCAAGGAGATGACCCTCAAGGCCATCGATATTCTGGAAAGCCGCTCCGGCGACAAGGGCTGGTTCCTCATGTCTGAGGCTGCAAGCATAGATAAGATGCTCCACGCCCTTGATTCGTCCCGGGCTTTAGGAGAGTTGCTGGAGTTGGATGATACCGTGAAAGCCACCATCGAGCATCTCAACTCCACCAACTGCCTCAAAGACACCCTCATCATCGTCACCGCCGATCACGGCCACGGCTTCGACGTTATGGGATCAGTCGACACGCATTATCTTGACGCGCAGGAGGATGATCGCAGGAAACGCGATGCGATTGGTGTCTATGAGCAATCTGGTCTCTCTGAATACATTAACACTGGAAACTTAACCTATGGAGATTCGCATTTCCCCAGCAACTGGGATCCTCGCTACACATTCTACCAGGGTCTTACAGCTGCCCCGGATCGTCATGAGAACTTTAGGGTTACCAAGGACGGCCCCAGAAAGCCCGCTGTTGAGCTAGTGAAGGACAGCGACGATTTCTACGCCAATCCCAAAGACGGTAAGGGTGGCATCTTGGTCAATGGTACATTGCCCGTGGAGAACGACCAGGGCGTCCAGTAAGTTTTCTCTTTGCTCCTTAAAATCGAGGTTTTGCTAATGACCGACATAGCTCGCTTACCGATGTACCCGTTTATGCAATGGGCCCCTGCGAAGATCTGTTCCAAGGGACCTACAACAACATTGAAATCTTCTATAAAATGGCAGAGTGCTTCGGCCTTGGACGTGGGAAGCCATCTGAGGAGAAGTAGAAATTTGGGAAGCACCGCGCATAACGACGTGACGAAGACATCACGACCAACTGTGTAGTGGCGTATCTATGGTACATGTATTGAATTTGTAATCTGCAGGAAATCTATGGACTTGGCTTCCTACATGAATATGTCCTATTTTTGATGGACCGCAACTGCTTCAATCTGAGTGAAAACCAAACCTGGATTGCATTCCAGGGACCGTTTGAACATCACCAGATGGCCGATGTTCCGAAAAAGAGAATATGATCGAACAAAAACTCTCAGGCTTACCCGAAACACGAAGGAGAATATCCCGCAAGAAAGCCGCCAACAAAACAAGACACTCGTGTACCTGGTGTTGAGAGAGTAATTGTACCTCTACACACCCTCCAACTCGTCTTCATCATCGCCCTCGTCATCAACCTCGTTCTCGTCCTCATCCTCATCCTCGCTGCCTTGGCGGTCACCACCATCGTCTTCTTCATGAATATCTTCGAGACCTCGCAATTGTAAGGTAAAGGACTGTTTTTCAGGTGGAATTTCAACCTTAGGTAGTCGGACTAGAATAAATAAAGTCTTTTGTACAAGAATAACCTGCTCGGGGGATGATGCGGACGATCGTAGAGTGCGGAGGCTAGGAAGGCCAGGAGTCCAAGAACACCAAGGACGACCGAAATGCGCGCATGTCGTACAACGACTATCGTTGAGCTTGTCTTTTGTGCACGTCTTGTCGGGAAAGGATGACCAGTTCAAGTATGCTTGAACCAAACAGCAAGTGTCGCAAAATTTGCGATGTCCGACCATAGCGCTGCCAAAGTCGCCAAATTGGACGTTGACCCTGAGGCCACACTCTGGCTTCATCATGAGATTCTTGATCGCATCATCAGGGATGATGTCTCCAGGTAACATGAAGATTGGATCAGTTTTGCTGCGAAAGACAAACGTCTGGTTCATCATGTCTGTGTCGCACTGCATAACCCGTGCTTTTCCACGTATCTTGGGAATCCAGGCGTGGTGATGATTTTGCTCAGAGCCAGTGATCCATTGAAGGAATGCAATTCCTTTCATGTAGCTCTTAAAAGATCCCGGTACGCGATGATCTGCTAGCTCAACCGTATGTTCTGACTGAACATACATGTATCGCCAATTTCCTGAACCGACAGGATACTCCCATTCAATGCGGACGGCCCAGGAATTCGCTTGTTCCCAGTTTTTGAAGCGACCAATCTTTGGGAGTCGCGCCCATGCATGAGGATGCGCCGAACCGTTTTTTTCTAACTTCGATAGTTAGTTCGTAAGGCGATTTGGCAGCAGGTTCGTCCAATCCAGATCTTTTCGTCCTTGACACAGGGGAGTAGATGGTCATGAACGGCTTCCATTTGCGATTCTCGACGATCATTGTTCTGATGGCAGGTGACTTGACCGTTGGTCCTGTCATTACTTGGCGATCAGCACGTCGGTAAATGGCCGTGGGTACAATGGAATCTCCTTCCTTGACATCGACGTCTTCGCGTATAAGAGGAATTTCTCGCTCATCCTTCCATACTCGAAAATTGGAGAGCTGCAGTTTGCTTCGTACTGAATGCCACATGAGCCAGCCCCGCGTTGAAGCATTCCCTGCCATCTAGTAATGCGAAATACTTCGTTGGACATGTCGATCAAGTACTTGGCAGGCTCCAGGAAACCCAACAGAGACATGTCTTGGCTCTCTTGATTCAGTAACTCTGGTCGATACGTTCCCAGCATGCAAATGAACATTTGATCGACAAGAAAGTACAACCCGTACATGATCCTCCAAAGCACGGTATGGTGCAAGGAGGCGATGTCCGAGACGATCACATCTACCGGTTGCGTAGATACGGCCCTATGCCTCCGAATTGGCTTGACGACGGAGTCGCTAGGCAGAAACAAAGAGGGTCATGGATATACATGATGTACTATAGGAATGATTCCGCTCCTGGTCAAAGGAATGGACAGCCCGAACACCCACTCTCTCCGGAGGGACTCAGGAAGAACGTAAATCCTGTCATACACATATGTTCTGTATTCGAACTAATGAGCTTGCTACAATTTGAGTCTTTGGTCTACTCATCATCGCCACCATACTTCGCAATAAGACTTTTCATGATTCCTACTGCCCCACTGCGGTAACTTGCCCCAAACATCGCATAGTGGTTGAGGTGATGATACAGCTCATACAGTTGCACACGATCTTCATACTCGCTTACTGGCTCCGTTTTAGGACATAATTGATGGTATTCCTTCATGAAGCTGCCGCCAAAGCCGCCAAACATTCTCATGATGCCAAGCTCGAACTCACTGTGAGCATAGCAGGCCGATGAATCATAGATCACGTCTTCCACCTCTCCTTTATCGCTACCAATCATGCCCACGCTCGCGTTTCCGCTCCACAGATCCCCGTGAACAACCACGGGCGTTACTCGCTGGCCATTGTTCAGGTGGTCGTCGCCAATCAAACGAGGGACGACTCTGGCTGCAGTCTGCTCGACAAGCTTTCGCAGGTCATTGTCTTTTCTGCCGCGCTGCTCTGCATGTCGGATAATGAACATGAGGCGATTTTCGGCATAGAAATCTGCCCAGCTATCTTTGTAGCTGTTTTCCTGTGGAGTCTCACCACAGCATGTTGTGACAGGAAAACCAAACATGGGCATGTCGTGTCCATCTGGTATAGGGGCGGGTGTCGTGTGCAATTGCGCAAGCTTAGCTGCTAGTGATGTCGTCTTGGACGATCGGGATGCCGAAGAAGAGTTGAGATGGAGGAACTCAGTCACTAGAAACCATTTGGAAGGTTGCGCTTCGAACTGTCCGTAACCGAAAGACTGCGGACAAAGCGTAGGAACCACTTTGTGGATGGCCTTTAGAGACGCGTCTTCACCTTTTCGGGGTGCTGTCAGTCTACTTATTGACCAGCCTACAACCGCCATATGGGCCGCACACACCTGCAAACATAACTTCAGCCGCCTTTCCACTTCCCGTCTTCATGAAATATGCCTTTTCTGATCCATCGTCGAGCCGGGATACTATCTTGGATGTGGACGCAAAGCTGCTGCCCCCAACAGACGAAACCGTAGTCTTATCGGAGCTCAAGCCAAGAAGTTTGACAACTGCTGGATCGACCTTCATTATGGATGTGTTTTACTGAAGGGGATGGCGCGAGTTTGAACGTATCTCAGTGTGGGTATTAGAAGTTGGGATGTGGGGCCCTGAGTGACGTCAGCTACATTTCAATGCGATTAATGGGGTAACGTAGCTCATGGTTGAGCGGCCAAAGTGTGCATCGCTTGAAGCGCCAACCCTTTCTATATCCATTTCCAAAGTATCCCACTGTAAACATGTATACTCACGGCGCAAATATTAGTGTCTTGGTAGAGGCAAATTATATATACTAACTATATAGAAATAGAGAGTAGAGCTGTAAAGAAAGAGAAAGTGTCTAGAGTCTTGAAGAACACTAATGGCTCTTCGCGCTATTACTCGCTGTTTGCTCTGGTCATCTAGCCATGTGCTATGTGAACCCAAGATCCCTGACCGTAACCACGTGTAGCTCAAGCGGTGAAGCAGCCTAGTTGTCACATGTGTAGACCCAGAGACTGTTGCCTCGTTTGCCCTCAATATTGGCTCATGCTATTGTCTTCAATAGGTCGGGGACTGTTCGTTCAAGCAACTTCTGCCAAGAACCTGTTTCGCTAGATTTCCAACGCTTCTCGGTATTATTGGCTAATACATAACACGAGGAAGAGCCTAGAACTCTCCCAGATAATGTATAAGGGTATCTAAACGTTATAAAGGTAATGGAATATTAGTGGCACACGCATTGATGCAGGCCGTTGTATCAAGCGCTACAGTAGTCTTCACTCTGGTTGCAAACACTACCGAAAGCGTGCCAACGTGAAAGTGAATGACGAAAATAGCGAATTGGGCGGCAGGCAGCCAAAGATAGGTCACGGGAGGCTACAAGAAATGCCTTATTTGCGTTTGTAGTGACCTAATAACTTAAACATCTTCACGTGCGCATCTTCCATAATTGTTCCACTAGATATAGAGAGCATCAAGCTCTTTCTCTGCAACTTTCTCTGCACTCATCATCATTTCAGAGGTATACAATCATTACTTCCCCTACATATTTCCCGCTATACACATTGGACTGCACTTGGAAATATATCTTTCTCAAACACTATAAGATGGTCTCAAACTGCGACACTGCAAATATAGACTGCTCCTCTCTCTTCATTTCTCGTTGAAACGCTCCGTAATTTGTGGAAATATCTTTTGAGGCGTGACGTGAGTTACTTCTTTCTCTTTGATGAATGATCGTTCACTGACCCTGTTTCGCAGATCGATGAGTCTCACCATAGCCAAGTTAAGCTACGCAACGATACCAGACACGCTCAAAGTACGGACCCACCGAGCCGATCGAATTCCGTCATTTCATGGCTTGCCTCAAGTCCTAGGCGCAATATACGGGTCCATGTCTCTCTCGGTACATACTTGGAAAAACAGCAGCAAGAACCCGGAATATACACATGCCGAGTCAAGATAGATTTCGGAACAACCGATGGGGTCCCATACAAAAAAGGGATGCAGAGTCAACTTCTAGAGCTAAAAGAGACAAAGGGAATAGCCAAGGTGTTTATCTGAGGAGTTACTGAAAGAGCAGGTTTTACCAACTGCTGGGTCACAATATAGTTCATGGAAAGGCACCCTTCAGGCCTAACAATATAATCGCATGTTTCAACAGAAACGGTATTGCAACACTCCCAAGAGCCACCCGGCCAGGGCGGCAGCGTAAAGGCGAACCTTTGGTGGCAGCTGATAGGAGTTGTGCACATTCTGAAGAAAAGGCTAGAAGCGTTGGAAAAGCGACTTCGGCAATACGAAGAGCTGAAAGACGCAGGACATCCCAATGCCATGCAGGCATCTCGGGATGATGTCGATCACAGCATCATCCTCGCCGATGAAGTTGGTATCGGAAAGACAAACACTGCAGCCGCGTATCGACTCATGTTATCTGTCATGAAAGTTTATGTGCTTGGGTAGAAGAAGGCTGGTGGGTCTATTTGACGAGGGCAACAGTTGCCCTCACTTCACTCAATCACCGGTATCAAAGAAACTGGCCTTTATGAAATTCTTTCTTCTGGCCGACCATTCTCAGTTCGCGATTTATTTGCCCAAAGCCGATACCACCTCACGGATTTGTGGCCTTCTCGAGAAGTTGGATTATATCTTTGGGTTTCACAAGACCGGAAGCCAAGTAGGATGCCGCTGGGCATCCGCAATATACACTTGGAGAACAAACCATTTCACGATACGAAACAACACAAAAACTGCCATAGTAGCATGTGGTGATCTAATCCATAACTCTGCAATGCATAACACATAATGGTACTATATGTTCCTCCAGCTGCTGGGGGATGACGGACTATACTATCCGGAGGAAATATTTCCTGCAACGCGGAGTAGACTCATGCGGGACTCCATACGGCGCCAACTGCAGCTCACCGATATACCGAGTATGCAACAATACTTTATACGGTTTCTCTCCATATACAGACGTTACCGACATATGGAGTTGTGGAACCATCGTATCCATGGCTAGTTACTGGTGTTCTAATCGACCGGTAATGCTAGCAACCAAGTCAAGAAACATGTACATCCACGATAACCATTATTGCAAATAGCAAACGGAAGACACTAATAACCGTTCAACGTCCTGTTATCGATGGCGAAAAAGCACGGCTTCGGCGACCCTCGTAGTATATAGGACCGCTACCAAGTCCAGGTACAACCTTAGATTTATCCCCTATAGCATTAAAGTTGTCTTTGAGCTTCTCAACACTAGTTTCTCCGGGTCCGATATAGCGATTATTTCTGCCTATACTGCATAGGTAGCCACCTATCGATATACGCCGCACAACTTCATCAACTAGTGTCTACTAAAGGATAGGAGCAGTAATAAGTATCGTCTCAGCGCACAGCTAAACGAGATTGAGATCTTCACCATAGATAAGATGCAAAGGAGACCAGAAAGAAGCCCATATCCATTACAGCACCACGTCGAGCGATCTAGAATTCACTTCCGAGGCAACTCGCCAGCTTCTTGCTAATAGGCGCGGCTCCCAATAATCGAGCGATTTCCAAACTGAAGCCAAGCAAGTTCATGGGCTGCTCGCATCGAGTGGGAACATCTTGTCTGTTCGGAAAAATGGCGATTTATATATATTTAGTCAGGACATACATTTGAGCTGGCAGATCCTCGTGTACCAGGATCTCTCGGGAGGTATATAAAAGGATGATTTCCTATCAGGATCGTGTCTTGCAGACAGTGTGAAATGGCAATGGGGCCATATGCTATGGGAGTATACCCAGAAGAATTTCAAGAGCTCAGGGTTGAAGCTTGGCTCAAATGGTTGGGAAACGCATCGAGAAAGCCGAAAAGATGCTTCGTCTCTCTACTGTAGAGAAGGAGATGCACACGATGCACAATGAGAAGAGGCAGGACAAGTATTATGAAGGCAACAGCAAAAAGTAGTTGACAGAGCCCCTGTGGCGATTTTGGTGGTGCTCAGGTTGGACACGGCAGTTATTGCAAAACCTATTTTCTTTCCTGAAGCGTATTCTTCTGTAACATTTTGCGTAAGTAAGTATATTTCAGAAATATCAATCCAAAAATGACTTTTTGATTCAAATTCACAAGCATATGATGAGTCTTGATGGAGCAAGGCACAGTGATAAGCGGGCTATTGGTACTTTCGTATTTGAATACATTAATAATTATGCTGGCATCCTAGCTACAGCACCACACATGTTGGACTTCATTAAGCCGTATTTAATCCCCTTATATATATTCATGACCGGTCAACAAGCTCCCTTGTCCCTACAGAGGTCCCAAGGGTACCGGCACTGCCCATCAAACCCACGGCGCACATGACCTCCGAACGCCGTCAGTCGTTATCATCATTACTAGTACACTGTTGTGAGATAATTTGTCCCTCACAACTCTCTTTCCCTTGTAATCTCGGCCTGTTGACGTAGCTTGGGGGCGGTGGTGCTGCCTTGACTGCTTCCACTGGGATGCACACCCTGTTCCATATCAGCAGCCCAAAGGGCAGCACCGACAGTGTTGGTAAAGCAAAAGAAGATTCCGACAACGGGTACGAGCTCGAGAAGGACGGCAGGAACACCGAAGCTTGAAGATGTTAGTTGAATCTCTATCTAATCGTATCGGTCTACTCACCTGGTGTATGCAGCCTTGCGCTCCTCAATGAATCGCTCCTTCTCCTGCTTCTTCATCTGCTTGAGCTGGAAGTACCTGGCATGTGCGGTCGGACCAAACTTGCGTCCTTGGAGGATGACAAAGATAAAGGTACCAACAACGGGGATGAAGTTGAGCGGCAGGTACATGAAGTAGCGAATGATGGCCTTGGGGGTAAACTTTGCAAATGGCTTGCTGACTAACTTGCCTAGTTTTCCAATGGGATCACTTCCTGACTTGACCTGACGCTCGTTTGATACAAGTGCAGTTTGGTTTCGGCAGACCATTGTGCCATCAAAGGTGTCAATCAAGGCATCATCAATGAGAAAGTTCTTGCTCAAGACAGAGAATATGGTGGACGACTCGCTGAGAACAAGCAGAACAGTGGTGACAATGGCGAGAGGACCGTTGAAGAGGGTGAGAAGCGCAGCTTGTGGGACATAGGTGACAGCAAACATCATCACAGTCACGCCCAGACCGAGCGAGACGGTTGGGAGGAGCTTGGCAGCCAGAGGTTTCCATAGTGCTCGATGTGTGAAGAAGTAGGCGATGCCCTGACTTGGTGTTAATCTTGATAAGTGCTTTCGTGTTCCGAGTTCCGGATACAGACCTTGAAAGGATAGAGATAAGCGGCCGATCGGACAGCATCTGACGCCAGCTGCTTATACTGGTCAAAGTCTTCTTTTGCGACTTCCCTGACCTTGTCAGGGACTCTCAGTCTGGACTCGGACATGGTTGCGGTGGAGAAATCGGGGCGATTGGAGGAATTAGGGATTGTGCAAGGAAAATTGCGTCGTGATAGACATCAAGTCGCGTCGTCCAGCCATGGACGTGGTGGGGGAAGGTTTTGGTGTAGCTGGAACGACGTCATTATCACGTAGATGGATGGCCCAAGCTTCAGTTCCAACAACACGGGAAATTTTGCCAGCGGCCGTGTCCAACGGAAACGGATGAACAGGCACATGCTTTTGCTGTGAATTTCTGAGACGCGTTGCAAGTCCCACTTAATTGATATCATCGGTGGGTGGATTCGTCGAGGCAGAAGAGCATCAGGAAGATGGCGACATTGCAGGGTACGTCATTCACCCCCAGCTTTGACGTGTTACAGGGAACCCCCAGCAAAGTCCCTTGTGCCAGGTTAATCGCTGTCGCGCCCGCCTGGCCCGTGATGCTCATACGGATGGTAAACCAGAAAAATGCGCTGTCAAGACATTTGGCGGGCAAGACAATACGGTATACATGTCGATGCGGTGGCTTCTAGACCGTGGGCGCGGTACCCACTCTGGTTCTCGTGCCCTGTTTACGCGCAGCTGTGGCGGTGTATGCCGGGCTGGGTACCAGGGAACTGATGCAACATTAGATGAAAGCGGGAGTGGAGTTATGGCTAAGCTTTGCCCTACCCCACATTTCCATGCACCGAATTCGAACAATGACGCAGCCCAGGCCGCCTGCTAAGTCCCGCTACGATCAAACAGGCCAGGCCGGTGTAAAACCTTCCCTGGAGGGTCCAGTCGCAGGAGCCATGAGCCAACCTCCTGTGGCTGCGGGAGGCGTGGCACGGCAGCCGTAAATTAGACAAACGAGGGGAATATCACCAGATCAATGCCACTTGGAGACCCGCTTGACCAGGTTTCATTTCGCCCATCCAGGTTTCTTGCGGCGCTCGACACGCTTTGACGTGGGCATCCACAGTTTGCTGTGGCTGATCGCTCCACTGGCCATCGCCTCCTGGACATGTGTTCTTGATTGCCGTTTGTATCACGGACATAGACATGACGTATGGGAAGGCCTTGGGGGGTTCTTGCTGCTTCATCAGATACATATAAGAAGGCATCAGTCCCTTTGCTTTTCATCATCATCAACATCACAAACACAAACAACATCTCACAACAACAATCAACAACCTAATTCACACTTCCAATCATCTACTACTTTACATTACCCTCAGATCATACACACAACCGCAATCATGACAGGAATGATGGAGAAAGTCAAGGCCAAGGTCGATAATGTCATGCACAAGGACAAGACTCATGGTAAGTCACTTCAAGATTCACTTCTATCTTCTTTTGCTAACATTTCCCAGACGACCCCACCGGCCCTCACAGCTCACATACCGCCAACGCTGCTGACCCTACCGTGCACAACACCTCCACAACTCACACTGGCTCTACTGGCCTTACTGGCAACAGCCATAACACTCACGGCACCACAGGCTACAGTGACCCCACTGGCCCCCACGACTCTCACATGGCCAACAAGGCTGACCCAAGGGTCGACTCTGACCGTGTCGGCACTGCTGGCAACCTAGGATCCAACACCCACGCCACTCACGGAACCACTGGTACTCACGGAGTCACTGGTACTCACGGAGTCACTGGTACTCACGGAGTCACTGGTACTCACGGAGTCACTGGCACTCACGGAGTTACTGGCACCCACGGCTCAACTGGATACAGCGACCCTACTGGTCCTCACGACTCCCACATGGCCAACAAGGCCGACCCAAGGGTCGACTCTGACCGTGTCGGTACCGCCGGCAACCTGGGATCCAACACCCACGCCACTCACGGAACCACTGGTACTCACGGAGTTACCGGCACCCATGGTGTCACTGGCACTCACGGAGTTACTGGCACCCACGGCTCAACTGGATACAGCGACCCTACTGGTCCTCACG
This sequence comes from Bipolaris victoriae FI3, assembly GCF_000527765.1. Lineage (NCBI taxonomy): Eukaryota > Fungi > Ascomycota > Dothideomycetes > Pleosporales > Pleosporaceae > Bipolaris > Bipolaris victoriae. The sequence goes on from NW_014575288.1 coordinate 47,670, forward strand.
ACTCCCGCATGGCCAACAAGGCTGACCCAAGGGTCGACTCTGACCGTGTCGGTACTGCTGGCAACATGGGAACTGGCAGCCACACAACCGGCAGCCATGGACTTACTGGCACCCACGGAACCACTGGCACTCACGGAGTGACTGGAACCCACGGTTCATCCGGATACAGCGACCCTACTGGTCCTCACGACTCCCACATGGCCAACAAGCTTGACCCCAGGGTCGACTCTGACCGTGTTGGCCCCGCTGGCAACAAGGGAAGTGCCGCCTATGGAACCAGCACCGGCACTGGCAACTTGGCTCACCGCGACAACGAGACTGGTGACCTGCCCAAGGCCCTTGTAGAGCCCTACTCCCAGGCTGAGCCTCACTCCTCCCTCCAGAATGGCCATCACACCACCGGTACCCACGGTACCACTGGCCTCCACGGCACCAACGGAACTCACGGTAGCAATGGTCTTCACAGCACCACCGGTACTACTGGTACCCACGGCACCCACGGTACCCACGGTACCACTGACGTCCACGGCAAGCCATCCATGATGGACAAGCTGAGTAAGTAGCCTCTGGCATTGCATTCAAGACATCCATATACTAACGTCTTCTAGACCCCAAGAAAGACGCTGACTTCGATGGAAAGGCCGGAATAATGGACTAAATACAGTCTCGTCTCCTGTATACATGTAAGATTGTAGACAAGAGGGTCCCATTGAGCGACGGGTCACCTCCAGACATGGTTTCATGACATGACTTTCACGAATACCCCCTATATTACCTTAAAACCAGCTGTATAAATAGCTTGAATCAATCGTAATATTACTATCCATTGCTTTTTGCTCGAATCATCTAGCCTATCAGTGACGCATTGCCTATATGTTAAATGATATCATCCTTCAACAACAACAACAATATCCTTGGCCTCCGCCATCTTCACCATCTCCGCCCTATCCTCCGCACTCAAACTACTCGTCTTAGCCGCCTCCTTCCACTTTTCCACCTGCCCATACTGCTCCTCCCCCATCTTCCCCTTCAACAGCTTCAACAGCTTTGGCGCAAACTTCCCCGTAGCATACACAACGCCATCGTAGTGCCGCGCGAACAAGACAATTACCAGCATCAAAAACAGCACGGGTCCATCCGACGCTTTTTGCTTCTGTAACCGCCTCAACATGTCGTCTAGCATACTTTGTTTTGCAACTTCCAGACTCGCCTCCGACGGTGCAGGAATACCTTGCTTCTTTGCAAATTTCTCCAGCGCAGATGTGATGCCGCTGATGTCCATTGTCTTTGCCGTATCAAGGATACTAGAAAATCGAGCAATGTTCTTGCGCGTCTTGCGACTTAGTACGAGTCCCTGTGCGCGTGCTTTGGCGATCGTGTCCGGGATGAGGTCTTTGTGTGCGTAGGTAGCGAGTAAGTCAGCGAGTTGGTCGTGTAGTTTTTGGTCAGATATATGGCCCAGACCTGTCCTGTAGACTTGGAAGCGCGCGAGGATGCGGTCGGTCCAGTAGGTTGCAAAGTCTGCTTCGTTTGGTGTCTCGAGAGATGTGAGGGTCTGAAGGAAGGTTTCTTCGAGGAGTTTCTCCACAGGCTTTTCGTCGGCGAGGAAGCGCTGGACGAGACATAGTTTCGGTATCGAGGCTCGGACTCTGTCGCGGTTGAATTTTATGTCGTCGGTTCTTGTGGGGTCGGCGCGGAGAAGCTGCCATTGGGATTCTGCGTCTGCTTTTGCGTATTCCGATAGCTCATCCAGTGCGCAGGTTCGCCGGGCTTCGGTGAGGATCAAGTGACCAACGCGGACGATTCTTTCTTCTTGAGGTCTTTCGGAGAATGCGTTGACGACAGAATCTTTGACTTTGGCGACTATCGGATCTATGATAGCTGCAGGCAGACATGGGCCAATTAATTGTGCGACATCCAATGTAGAGCCTTCTTGGGCGAGTATCCGTATGGAGTTTTGCTCAATCTGCGCTATCCATGGCTTTGACACAGCAAAAGAGTCCAGTACATCTACTTCTTCAATGTCCTTGAAGTAAGATACTGCGTCTTCATAGGTTGGGACTAGCTCTGAGTACTCTGCGGCAAACTGTTTTAGATCCAAGCACTCCAGCGTACCGCTTTTCAATTCCTCGACTGTTGCGTTGCGTTTTGATTCTACAAGTTGCTTGGGTGTGCAGACTACACGGTTGGGGTCTTGCTCGATAGTAACTTGGGATGTGAGGTTTTCGGACTCTAGTGCCTTTTCTAAAGTCCGGAATATGAACCATGCCGGTGGACTGCCAGGTAAATCTTCTGGCAAGATGGTGATGGTTCTTTGAAGTGTCAATGGCCTAGCCTCTGGCGATGAAAGTTTTACTTACTGTAGTTCATTGAGTGCCTGCTTGACTCGACTAGTAATATCTCTGGAAATATCTTCCTGGTAAGCCCCTGTACATACAAAACCATCTATGTTTACAATATCGTGGGTTTGGTCTGCAAGTAAGGCGTCAAGACTTTTGGGCCATATGTCATGTTGGGAAACCAAATCGGTCTTGGAGTGCACTCCTGAAGAGAGCAAATCGGCAAGTTTTTGCTGTAACGCATCTCGCTCATCAGCGGGAATGACCTTTTCTTGATCTGCGCTTAAGAGGCACAGTTTTGGATGGCTCCGCGCAAGTTGGTGTACAAGAGTTGTGCTTATATCCAGATCGCTAGCCAATTCAAATATTGGAATTCGTTCCGTCTCTGCAAACGAAATCAGTGAAATTCCTCAACTAAAAACTTAAAAATTCACCTCTTGTTACACGACTTCGAAACTGTGCCTGGGCAAACTGAAGAGTAACGAAACCATTACCGCTGGAGGCTAGGGCAAATTGTGGTATAAACTCTGCGCTAGTCTGCGGGGGAAAGAGGGAAAAAATGCTCTTCACATCGTTTTCAGTGAACATGCTGACTCCACAGATAAGACTAAGATTTCCAAGTTTCTGGGGCAGTGCCTCTATGTTTTCAGGATCTTGCGTATAGGAATGCGCCGCTTTTTTGTCTAATGCGACAAAGAATGAGTGCAATTGAAGAGTTTGTCCTGGTGCGGTAATGCTGCGGACTGGCGCGGAAGAGGCAAATCTATGTAGGAATGAAAAAGACTGGATTTGCAGTAGTTTTGAAGGATTAGTAAGTTGAACCAAGTGTTTGTCCTGTGATTCGACTTCTAGAAGGTGAATGATGGAGGGCGGAGGCAGCGTGACGCTGATTGGTGCAAAACAAGCGGCGCCCGGATGAACATCGGAATTTGGGCGCAACCTCATCGTCGGCCCATTGACTTTGATAGTGACGACAAGACCACCCACCGCCGTCATGTCTCAATTCCGCGCGGCCAAGCTCGACATTGGCTGTTTTACGAAGATCCGCAACATTCGTGACCACACGAAGCGCAAGGTGTACTCTGAGAATGAGCCAGAGCGGTGCGCATAACCACCTCTCCAAATATCTTCCACGACTGATGGCAGTATAGACAAGCACTCCGCTACATAATCCGCAATACTACGCTCCCGCAACGAGTCCGCGCGCAGGCCCAGCTTCAATTGTCGGAAATGCACTGCTACACACGCTTCACACAGATCAAGAACCGATGTATAATGGGAGGCAAAGGCCGTGGTGTTTTCAGTGACTTTAGGCTCGGAAGGGTACGTAGACGGTGCAGTCAACGTTAGGCCTCAAGTTAACATTTCGGCAGTATCAATTCCGTGTCAATGCGCTCGCGGGGAATCTACCAGGTGTGAAGAAAGCAAGCTGGTAGAGAGGATGTGTGGGAACATGTATAATATTATGACAAGGCAATCGGACATTGGGTGGTGTACTTGCGTATAAGGCACCCGGGCTATGAAAATGGTTTTCTGGTTCAAAGTCGGCACGTAACTGATTGCTCTCTCTCTCTCTTTCTCACCTCACGTGCTAGTCGGGTTGCTCATTTCACTGTTTGCTCTTGCCGTATTTAGCAGATACAAACCGCTACAGGCCACCAACAGTAAGGCCTTTCCAACAGTTCAGCTATCCTGTTCCTCCTCAGATCGCTCCAACTCATCTGCAATCTCATCTATTGCCAAGAAGCAGTATCAACATGTTTCGGCGTGTAGAAAACACCATGAAGGCGGATCCGTCGTTCCCTGCCGACCTCAAGCAACTTGGCTTCTTTATCAACGACACAGGTCATATACGCATGATCGATGCACCAGATAAGGCTCATACCTACAATGCCACCAACAACGAGCGTGTCAACGAGCTCCGCTGTGAGGCTATGCACGGTAAGTTCGATGGCAGACATGACTTGGAGTATATCTGACATACCACAGCTTGCCAGCGAAGGGAAGTCGAAGCACGACTATCTCGCCTGGGAATCAACCGCATCTATCTTCCACAGTACACTCTAGAGAAGCCCAACGGACCGAGCATACCTATCCTTGCTCCTGATCCTGAGACGCTAAAGACACGCAAGCAAATCATTGTACTCATCAACGACACTCAACAAGACCTAGGCATCTTATCATACTCACAACTATCTCGAGACCTCGGTATCAACGGCGGATCTGTCATCAACTTCGCCAAGCAGATGATCAAGCGCTCCTGTGCAAACAACACTGACGAACAAACCGCCACCATCTTCAAAGACAACTACGAGCTCGAAGACAAAAGCACCGCACCCAGCCTGCTCATCCTAAACACATCCCAACTCCTCTACTCCCACAAACACAAGCAAGCCATGACTCTCCGCAGCTGGTCCGCCATGCCACGCAAATCCATCGCCCACGACATGATCCGCATCCACTCTTCCAACTCCCTCGCGGGCCACCTCACCCCAAAAGACCACATCAAAACCATCTTCGACGAGCTCCTGTACAACCCATCTCGCATCGCCGCCGACGCCGAACTCTGCATCATCGGAATAGAAAATAGCACCGAGGCCCTCCTCTCCATCCTCGCCGAAGATTGTAAGTAAACACACACACACCCCGATTATCCCCCCCCCCCCCCTTTCTCATATTAACAATTGTCATGTGTCAGTTGAAAAATACAGCCCCCGTATCACGGCCATAGCCCTCCTCCACTGCACCCTCGACGCCTCGCAAATCACACATGCAGGCCTCCGCACTTTCCTGCATCAGCGCGCGCGCCAGTGGCGATTCAACGATGCCACGACTAACCCGCTGCACTGCACTGATATGCCCAAACTGCACCACGGTCACGCTGTCGGGGAAAACGATGAGATAGAGGTAGGACGGGCTTCTGGCACTCAAGTCCCGTGTCCTACGTTCGCGGGCGGTGATGGTGCGCTGGGGGAAGATGTGTTTATTGATGCTGCGGTGCAAGATGCGGTGCTAGCTTTCTTTGAAGAGGCAAGAAACCGAGGTGCGGTTTTGGGTGAGAAGATGAGTGAGGGTCGTGGTTGGAAGCCACAGGTTGAAGGGCCGCAGGTGGCTTTTGCGGGGACGATGGTGGATAGTGAGTTACTCAAGGCGGCGGGATTGATGGAGTGAGAGACCAAGTAAGGATGGGATGGATCTTTTCTTTTGTTTGCAAATATGGGATGTGGATGGAGGGTGCTTAGGTATAGTGAATTGGTCATGCAGGCCATTTACTTCATTTCTGTACATGAGTGGTTTTGCTTTATCTGATCTTTGCTCACTGTGAAAGGTTATGGTGCTTATTTGTGTAATGAAAAAAAAGTATTCGAATTCGTAAAAATCCCCCGTGATGCTTGAGAGAAGAAGGACGTATTTGAGCATTACGAATCAATAATCATAACTTTGCATAATCAGACATCGTGGAGTTCAGTCCCGCTTATCGTTGTCTTCGGGCCTATGCTCTGTACTCAACTGTACAAATACACATATTAGCTTGCGTTCACAAAGTCTCATCATTGAGATAAAAGACATACCTGATTCCCGTTGTAAAACTGCTGGGGCTCTCTGCCCCTTTGATCAGCCAGTGTGCGTACTCGAAAGCCTGGATTATTGGGAGTATCGTGCTGAGGTTCCTGGCTAGTTCTAGAACCCACGGTGTGACCACCACCAGGCCGGTGTTGCTGTTGCGAAGATGACGATGATGCACCTTGCGAGCCGTACCCTATAGCAGAACCAATTGTGTTGCTCACAAAGCCGACTGTCGAGGCCAGCAGCCCAAATGCGCCACCTACAAGGCCCGTAGCGGCTCCTACGACGCCGCCTTCTGCCCCCGAGTACGCCTCTGTGTATCCTTTTACTGGAACAAGGACTAGAGTCGCGCTGGGTGCAAGGTCAATGTCGCCTAATGATTGACTTTCGTCACCCGCCGAGAGCTCGCGGCTTGGCTGAGGTGCAAGGATGTGGCGAAAGTAGTAAGGAGGAAGCTGCTTGTGGTTGATGTTTGCATCGTCTTGAGAGAGCTTAGAAAACTCCAAATCTATCCATTTCCTCACTTCTTCCTGCAGTGTGGCTTCGCGTGGAAATGTCGAGCGTATCGTGCGCCCGTCGAATAACCGCACATTCAAATTGACGTGCTTTGCCCGTGACCCCCTTGAAGACGATGTTGTTGTGTGCGGTGGAGGCGATGTTTGAGCTTCCTTGTTTCGCTCCTTCTCCCGTTCTGCTTTTCTTGCTTCTGCTTCTGCCCTTCTTGCTGCCTTGTCTGCCTCTATTCGTGCCTTTACACGTGCCAATTCCTCTGCTTCTTCTTTCTTCTTCTTCCGTAAGGCATCGCGAGCTTCTTGCTGTGCTTTGTTTGTAGACGCAGACGAAGTGGATTTCGATGTCGACGCTGATGCCATCCTTTGCTTGCCTTTTGCGTTCGCTGACGGTGGGGGCGCAGCTGCGGGTTCAGCTTGTGTGGGTGTGTAGGGTTCTTCGGGCCCGTACAAATCGTCCTCAGCGGCTGCAGTGTTGTAACTACTGGATGAGTCTAGGGTACCGGCCTGTGGTGGTGACGTTGGTGCTGTATTGGAACCCGGAATGGGGTTGGCTCCGAGCACTCGTCTGATGGAGTTGATAAACTCATCCTTGGTGACGTGACTCTTGAGTTGTATTTGAAGTTGCCCGTTGTGTATAACGACAAAGGTGGGAATCTCTGAGAGATCGGAGAAGGCGGCGAGGAATCCAGCCTCGGTGGAGCCTGCTTCAAGTCGCAAGACAACAGCCTTTTGAGCGAGGAGGCTGGAAAGCTGGGCAAGTGGTCAACACGTGCATGTCAGAGTACGCCGGGAAATACCCAAGCCAGGCAACTTACCCATCCACTGGTCAGCCACTCTTCTTCCCATTCCTTGCTCGTGGCTCCGTCGTCTGTTCAGGTGGTTAGTGTGATCTCCACATCCCGAGTGGACAGAGTTTCCTCAAATACCTCGCACAAAGCAAGCGACGAGCTTTTGTTCCTTGATGGCAAGGGCAATACCGCTCTGTAAAGTTCCTTCATGGAACATGATTGCAAGAGGGTGTAGGCAGAGGGGCGGGTGTTTGCGGGGAAAGCTAGGGGAAGCGCGCTGGAACAAGGATGTGTGCCTGCGCCTCCAACCTCCAACATGGCCGGTACCGAGGCCAAACGGTCGCGTACATGTCTTCACATGATTCATCACAAAACAGGCTTCTGTAGAAATATTTTTGGCAAAGTTCAAAAAAGGAAAGCTCATGCAATAAACTGATCTACTGGAAATGCTAAACCCAGTTCCTGTGAATCCTCCACGCCCAAGAAGAGTAATGCAGCAGAAAAAGCCAATGCTAGACTCCTGATATTCAACTGCAGCGTATTAAAAGATGCTGCGAAGCAAATGCTATTCGTGCAGATGGACGCATATGCCGGCATGTCGGTCGCCTCCTTGTTCGCCAGTGACGTCTCCAAAAGCGATGTCCACCCTGTCTCCTGTGTTTGGTATCCAGATGATATCACTCCCATACGTTAATCCTCAAGTAAGTTGTAGAGATGATCTACGAGCATATTCAATCTTCTGATCTTTGTGCAATTACGCCAAAACATGTCTCGGCTTGACGCTCCACTCCGCCTCTTTATAGAATGGTGCACTTCTTCTTGTTCTTTGCCGCCGACGGTGGGGCACGGGGACTGAGGACGGCACTAGGGAAAAAAAGTTAGCGGTGAGGCGTGGGCAAGGGGATGGGGTAAAAACGCACCGGATCGCCTCGTCAAAAACACTCTTGAGGTTGCGCTGTGTGAGCGCAGAGCATTCCAGGTACTTTTGCGCCTTGATTTCCTTTGCGACCATGACGGCCTGCTCATATTGGATGGGCGCCATCTTCTTCTGCCTTAGCGACTCCTTTGTGGCCTCGTCGTCCCGCAAATCAAGCTTTGTGCCGACGAGGATGATTGGTACGCCAGGCGCGTGATGGTCAATTTCGGGGTACCACTGACGTCAAGTTAGCAACAAGCGCGACAGCTGGGATAATGATAAATTTTGATGATGGAGTCAGCTGTGCCTTACCTTTGCCTTTACGTTGTCGAATGAGGGAGGGCTGACGATGGAGAAGCAGATGAGGAAGACGTCGGTCTGAGGGTAGGAGAGCGGCCGCAGCCTGTCGTAATCCTCCTGTCCGGCGGTATCCCACAGTCCCAAGCTTATTGGCTTTCCATCCACCATGACATTTGCAGAATAATTATCAAAACTAGGCGGGTTAGCTCATGGAAGCGTGGAGGAGGGCGGAGGGCAAACGTACACTGTAGGAATGTACTCGCCGGGGAAGGCGTTGGTCGTGTACGAGATGAGAAGACATGTCTGGGACAGGCAATCAGCATGCGGCCTCAGCGATGGACGACGAAGGGGGCAGAGTTTCTTACTTTGCCAACAGCACCGTCGCCTGTGACGACGCACTTGAGGGATTGGGTTGCAGGTGCAGCCATGGTGTGGGTTGCAGGTGCAGGTGCAGGTGCAGCGTCGTCTGATTAGAGTTGGTTACGACCCTGCTCGGCGGAGGCAATGGGGCGGGCTCGGGAGATGGAGAAGCGAAGGGCGGAGCTCAGAGACCCTGCAAGAAGATGGGTCAGGCGGTGTCGTGAGGCGCAGACTATGAGGGTGGGAGAGTATATGGGTGTGTGGTGTAGTGTAGTGTGGTGTGGAAGAGAGAAGGACGCACCGTTGGGACAGGTCGACAACGTGTGGGTAGCTTCTGGTTCTGGCGGAAGCTACTACCTGCAGCGTAGGGGGGAGGGGGGCGTTTTATCGCTTGGCGGCGGCGGGTCAAGAAGCGAGCAAGCAAGCTTGAGAAAGCTGGACTGGAGTGGATGGGCGAATGCAAATGCAGGCTGCGCGAGTCGAAGCAGCGCGGGCCACTGACGGGGACACTGGCGGGCGGGGTCCGAGTCGTGGAATAGCGGCAATTGCGCAGCTGAGGGTGTGCAGGGCGGCAGGCGGTTAGTGGGAGTGGTGATGATGGCAGGTTTAGTAGTGGCGATGTGTGGGCTTATGGCAAAGGGGGGAGAGAGGCAGACAGTGAGAGAGAAGAGGCGTGTGCCGGTGTAATAGCGTAGATTTGCGGCGTAGGAGCGGCGGCGTCGTGGGCCAAAAGGGCAGCAGGCGCGTATCCTCTTGAAACCCATTTGCGACACAGCAGGCTCACCACGCCTCTACCGCGTCCGATAGGCAGGGCGCACGGCTCGACCAAGGTCCCACCCGATGCAGATGCACGCTGCCCGGCGCTGGACTTGGACATGCACCCCTGTGGATGAGCCGGCCTGTCCTCGATTACCCGCAAGACGAGTGCCCCATGCAGTGTGGCATGCAGAATGCAGACATCCACACATGGACGCATGCACTCCGTCCCTGGAGCCTCCACCAAGCCCGGAGGCCGGAGGCGCGTGTCGGACCAGAGACTCGTTGATATTGCACATGCTGGCTGGCCGTGGTGTTGGTGTTGTTGTTCCTGCTTCTGCACACAAAACGCCCAGTCACGTGCAAGCCGGCCGACTAAGCCATACCACGGCCATGCTAAGATGCTAGGGCACAATCCTCCGCGCCCGACACACACGCCTTTCTCATGCCATCCGCCCTCGATGCACTTTCCCTCTACATCCATGGCACCACCACCGCCACTACTACTACTACTACCACTACTACTACTATCACCACACCAAATCTCACGTCAGGTCCTCCTCGCCACTCATGTCTTGGTGGTGTGCCATGGGGGGCATGCACATGTCAACCATAATCGCCGCCTGTCTGCCCTGTGATTCGCCAGTCGCCGCATATTTGTGCTTGCCAGTGCGCCCGTGCTGCTCTCTGATTTGCCCTCTGAACCTAAACACCGTGCGAACATCGCATTAGCACCTCCATCGCACCCGCGCCCCCGGCTTCGACTCGTAACCATGCACGTGTGGCCACAGAGGCCTGGTTTTAGCCACCGTCTCGAGACGTTCCTCCTGCATTCCGGCCCTGTCCTCGACTGCTTGTTTCTGATTTCGCCCCACGACACACTTGCCCCTCTTGTCCTCGCTCACATATCTATGCACGCCCTCCAAATCACTCCAAAGACATATATCAACGTCATGCAAGAAAAAAACAAGCCTCGCTGCACTGTCGCCATGCCGCGTGCACGGCTGCGAACCGTAGTCTTGGTCTTCAACGTTATCTATCCATGTACACGCGCCCAGCATTCATTGGGTATCAAGAGTTCAACATCGAATTCCCACTTCCATTAGTAGAAAAGAAACAGTCCATCGCCTCCCTGCTTGTCTTCCCCCACCAGCTCCTTCCGCAGCAGCAGCTTCATCAGCGCCTCATGCAGCTCCTTCATGTCCAGAATCCCACGCTTCTTTTGGTCAATATAAGACACATCCACCACCACTCGCTTCAGGTTGGCCGTGGAAAGTGCCCCATCCTCAAGCAATGCCACCAGTCGATCAGGCGTTCCAACTCCGTAGTCGATTCTACCCAACAAATTAGCTTGACTATTCCAAATTGCCAACCATGGTCCCACCTACTTGCTCTTCTTCAACTGCGATACCTGATCCGCCAGTTTGAGGTGCTTTGCAAATAGCTTTGCGACATTCGGCTTTTGAACTCCTTGTTTGGGCAGTCCCGCCTTCAGAGTCCGGCAGACATCGGCCGCTCGAATCCCAGACAAAGTCACCACAATCGTGTGTGGTGCTCCGGGCGGCTTGGAAGGCGTCGGTTGTAGCGCACCCGCCTGCTTCTTGAGAAAGGCTGGTAGATTATCCGTCGTTCGTGGTTCGCTCCAGCTCGTGCTATCTTGTACTGTGCGTGCTGCATCGTGTCAATACAGTCCTGACCAAACTATGCATTTTCCACACCTACCGGAAATGAACTTGTCCTCGAGCTCTACACTGCTCAAATCTTGTCCATATAGTCGTGTTCGCGCGTTGACGTAGTCTGCTAGTAGCTGGCCATCCATGCGCTCGAAAGCGTGGTTCACTCCCAACTGCTGGTCCAAATCATCTTCATCTATCGCCTTTGCTCTCTGCTTCTTCTTTTCCTTTCGCTTGGCTTTTTTGGCAGCTTTCTTGTCGTCCTTGGTTGCCTCAGGCTCGGCTTCTCTTTTCCTCTTTTTGGAAGAAGCGTCAACGTCAAACTGCGCCTCAATGAGGGGTATACCTCCTTCAGAATCTGACATGGCGGGGACTGTGTTTTGTGTGAAGAGCGCGACCAAGTTCGTGCAACAGAAAAAGTTACAGCGAGGATTAAGGTTATCGATAGCCTAACCAATACCGGACTAGCGCCGCTACGCGCCGCAAGGTCGCGCTCAAGCGACGCGTTTCCCTGACGTCTATCCACCATCCCACGCTCCCACGACGCAACCTCGGATGGTGCCGCCGCAATGGCAGAATCTGCGCGCAAGAAGCACCGCTTCTCACCAGATGCCCAAGTTCAGGACACGCCGAGCAACAATGCCACTCTACAACCCATAACCCCCTTCCGCCGTGCCATTAGCGCTGGCCCCACCCCAGGAAGCCGAAGAACACCACTCATAAGGACACCGGGAACTGGACGAACACCTAGAGGCGGACCGGCCACTCGTCCTCTTACTTCACGGCGCATTGCGCCGACCACGCCGCATGCGATACGGGCCCTAAGGGAAAGAGCCAATGCAGCTCGGACACCGGGCAACAACCGGAGAAGGAGTGGGCGTATCCAGAGGGAAACACCGCGTGATCTACTACGTGATCTGAGTAGAGGTAATTCTTTGAAACCAAATCCCTTCAACTCAGCTAAGTGATTATGTAGCGCTTGCTCGTACCAGTCGTCCAGTCGAGCCTTCCCCGCAGGTCCTGCCCCAACGCCCACGACACTCTGCCTTGGACCTGCCAGATGTTGAAGATGGCCCACCAATGGCTGCCCCGCGACTTTCCATGCCACTGGAGAACATGTATGACGACGATGACGACAGTTTCCATAGCGCCCCGCCACGGCAATCGCTACTACCAGACCTACCGGATGATGTGGATGGTGGGACTGTGCAATCCCTCGAGTTTGGAAGGCGAGCCATTAGTGAAGATCCGCGCTTGATGTACGGGGGGAGGCAAAGCGAAAGATTTGGAGATTTGAGTGAACTCGGCGCGGTAGAGGAAGAGTTTGAAGTAGATGGGACTTTCATCAACCGACGCACAGATGGGCTGTTTGACCAAAATATCGAGGAAGATCTAGACGGAGACGATACAACTATACAGGCACTGACTGGCCGAAGAGACGGGCGCACTAGCGATGCCAACCTGGGCATATTTGGCGAGGGAGACGATGACACAGAGGAGCCCACTTTCCGCTTCATGATACCCGATCGTATGCGTGCGCCACCCCGGCAACCTTTACCAGAAGAGCAAGAAGTTCAGGAAGACAATGTACCAGATAGCGAGCCTGTGGAGCTCCCAGACGACACAGAAATACAATACGACGAGGATCAAGACCCAACTGCGGCTTTGGAGGACGAATATCTTACCTTGGATCAAGACAATCTAGGATGGGAATCCGACCCTCCCGTAGATGATGATGCCGAGCTTGCAGCCTACCGAGAAGAGGAATCAGCAATCGACCGGAGTCTCCAGACACACTCACCCGAGCGACCTTCCGCGGAACAGTTAAAGGGGGTGCGGAAGGCCAAGGAATACATGGTTTCAGAGCACGGTATCGGCTTTCCTTCGTTCCCCGCGGCACCAGTCAAGAAACTTGCTCTCAGTTTCATGAAGTCACAAGGAAGCAAAGCTCACCTCAGCAAGGACACTCTTGACGCCCTTGTCCATACAACCAACGACTTTTTCGAGCAAATCAGCATTGATCTCGCAGCCTATGCACAGCACGGCGGACGGAGGATGATTGAAGAGAGCGACGTCATCGCACTTATGAAGAGGTATTGTTACATCTAGTCTGCTGTACAGTTTTGTACAAATATGCTCGTCCAAATTGCTAACCCTCACAAGAACCCGCAAAACGACCGACAGCAGTACATCGTTTTCGCTTGCACAAAAGATGCTCCCTCGGGAACTGGTCCAGCAGCTGCGCATGCAGCCCCCGGTCAAGCTTAAAAGCCAAAAGCGCAAGCGGCCAGAACCTGTACAAGAAGATGATGAAGAAGATTGAGGCGGCCTAGTCATGCCTTATGACCAGTCCACGCTCTGTCGTACCCGTCGCTGGGTGCCTGACATGGGCTTCTTGACGACCATCCAGAACATTACGGATGTCGCAAGACTCAATGCGTACCTGTTTCACGTAAGCATTGGTGCATGTATATGGAAATGGGATACGCACCATGTGAAGATGTACTGTGTATGATTGTTGCGCAGATTTACGGTTGGCGGCCTACCAATGGGTACGCCCTTTGGTTCGCGCTCATAATTTGTGAGCAAATCCGGCGCTGTGGTGAATAGTTAGATACCCCCAATAGCAATCATTTGAACAAGTTTTCAAGAGGCGCACTTACTCATTGTCTCCTCCACCCAGACTGGCTGACTACCGCTATACTCTGCCATTTCCTCCACACTCGGAAAAAACCATTTCCCCTTCTCTGGCTCATTCTTCGGTGTAAACATGTTTCCCTTTGGCGGCACCCTCAGCAACCCCTCAATCGTAACCTCTCCCTCTGGCAGCGCCCCGTTCTTCTTACGAAACCACTGCGGACTCGCTTCCTTCTTAATCCACCCCCTACACGCTAGTATCTTGTGCACATTGCCCCTCGCATCCCTGCGCTCCAACGGCGTAACAACCGTGTACCCCTCCTCGCCATCCAGCATGCGCGGCCCAATCAGCATTTCCTGGTCATGTCTTAGCACGCCCGTCGCATACACCTTTCTATAGTCGAAATCCTTGATGGCCTCCGGGTCGATTCGCAGCGGCAGTTCCAGCGGCGGGAACGTCAATCGATCTTCAAATCGCGCTATTAGATCTGTTTTCCAGCCCAGCCGTTGCACCTGCCAGCACCCGAGCACGAAGGCGGTTATGGGTATGATGGCGAGGATGATGAGGCCTGGTCCGTGTTGTTTGCCTGCGCGCGCCATTTTCGCCGGCCGATCAAGGATAGAGACGAAGTTTGGGTCGAGGCCGGGGCCGCCGCCTACATTGCGCTTTTGGGTGCGGAAGAGGAGGAATTGCGGGTGGAGGCGTGCGCGGAGGCATTGCGGGCTGGATTGTATTGGGCGGGTGGTTCGTGTGAGGGGGATTATCCTTTGCGAGTAGTATCTCCTGAAGAGATTTAAAAAGGGGTTTGGTTTCGACATTTTGGCGTCGGTGGTGGTGGGGGAAGAGGCGTAAACCTCGATGATGGGGAAAGTTGAGATGCGATTGAATTAGTACAGTCGGACATCCGAGCTCTCAATGCGGCATAGGTCCCCGCTCCACACTTCCCCATGTCAACAATCTCCACGACTACCCAGGCTTCATTCGTTTTCCAAGAACCACGACACTGAAGTTTCAACATCATGGCGGAAACCCAGGATATGCCTGTTCCCCGGGCGGATGAAGCAGTAGCGAAACGAGATAAAGATGATTTGCTGGATCATTTGGATGACCTGCTCGAGCGCTATCTGCACACATTGCACGAGTATCAGCAGGTGACGCAGCAACTTTTAAAGCAACTATCTAATGTATGTTCATTCTACAGAATACTGCCTTGAAAAGTGAAGGAGATTAACGTAGAATGTAGGGCTACATGTCCCTTGCTCAAGCAAACTTTCACAACTCGTCTTCTGCAATTCGATATGGACAGGACTGCTACGATGAACGCATGCAGGCTATACGAAAAGTGTATGTTCTTCCAAAAACCCAATGTCTAGGATTCATATCATGCAATCCCAGATAGTGTATGTCCTTGAAATACATGGATTATACTAACAACCAAAAGTCGCGTCTCGGAGGGGCAAACAAGTGACGTCCCACACTTTTCCGTCCACAAATCTGATCCTTCAGATGAGAACGTAGATGCTTCTGGTGATGCGTCCAAAAAGGAAGATGCCCAAGAATCAAAGGACGACTCAGAACATGTTACACCAACAGCACCAGAATCCAAGCAGGAAGAAGAGCCAAAAACGACATCAAAGACGGAAGAATCAAGCCCGGCATCAGAAGAGACTAAAGAAAAAACAAAGACTACGAAGAAATCCAATGATCCACTGAAATGGTTCGGCATTCTCGTTCCACCTGCTCTTCGAACAGCACAATCTGCATTCGTAAACGCAGTCGAGGCCCCGATTCCACAGCTAGCCACACTAGCCCGAGATATGCGAATGCAGGAGATTGAAATCGGACGTGTCAGAAAGCAAATCAAGAAGCTCTAGATATCTTTTCTCTGCTCAATCAACTAATTCAATTCAAACTCATAGAAAATTACATTTGCACACAATCCTCCTATTGCCACTTCAAACCTCTGTACCCGTGCTAAACCGAAGCTACCGTACTTCCCAGGAAGATAAAAAAAATAAAACGCCATTCCAATGCACCCCCCCTCTCCACCTCCACCATCCCAAGCTAAACCTCCTTCATAAGCTCCTCCAACTCATCATCATCATCCCAGCCTCCCCCCCTCCTCTCCACAACAATCTTCTGCTCCTCCTTCTCCTGCTGCTCCGCCACAGCCCCCAGAATCTCCTTGAGCTGCTCCTCCGTCACTTTGGAGCGCAGCTGGCCCGTCCGCGCCAGCATAATAAGCCGGTTCTCAATGTCTGTGGCGCGCGATTCTTTGACGAGTCGGATGCGGCCGAGGCGGTCTGCGGCTTCGGGGAGGAGGATTTGAGATAGAATTGAGGAGCGTTGGTCCGCTGTGTGCGTGGTGGGGTTAGTTAGTAAGAGGTTGGGTTGTTGGTGGGGGCAAGGGAGGATGTACCTTCTTGTTGTCTGTGGGGTGTAAAAGTTAGTATATATTGATTGGATATTGGGGGGTGGAGTAGAGGGGTATTTACTGTCGCGACTCTTGCTCTGAGCCTGAACCGCGGGCCCCGCCTTGCTGCTGCTGCAACTGCTGGAGGCGCGCGCGCCTGATTTGCTCGAGATCTTCGTCTGACATTTTTTTCTTCTTCGGTCGCTTTTGGTGTGCTTGATTGGGTTGCTTTGCGCAGAAGGAAAAGGAAGGGTGGGGGTAAACAAAGGTGCGGACTAAGGTTGTGGCGCGCACAGAAAGTGTGGTGGATGCGGGGAGGTTCGGGGGTCCGCAGGCTAACTGGTGGGTACGGGTCGCGGTTACACTACCACATAGGGTCGACTTTGAATCTAAGTACTATGGCGGAGGTCAAGTTGCTGGTTGATATCTTTAGTAAGATAAGGTATTGTAGAAACATAATAAGTTGTTATCTAAATAGAATATGTCCAAGGCACGTGACCAATTCTTCAGAGTGTAGTAAAGTTCCAGGAAAGTACAATTCCATCATTGTCAAGTATTAACTTATAGTATGGTAATTGCAAGTTGCTAAGATACTTCCGTATAGCAAGTAACATTGGAAGAAGTAGCTATAAAAAGTCACGATGCTTACATTTCGCTGATACCCTGTAGGTGAAATCTGCACGGTAGTAAGCCCGTTGATGTACCCCTATGACATACCAACGCGTCGCCCTTGTGGTTGAAGTAGCTCGGTGTGCAAGCGAACAAGACCGAGTACTACACCGCTCGACTGTCCCTTCATCTATCCAAGCATCCTCTACTTCTCTAGTCGGCTTGGCCACAAGCTGTGTAGGATCTGGAAGCCGATCCACGGCCTCTTTTAAGATATTGGCCATGTACTTGGATTTCAAGTCAAATATGATAGTGAGATTTAGTGAGCCCGGTCCGCCACCGAGACCAGGATAGAGAAGGCTGGGGAGAGAGGCCATTCGTAGCGATCCCACGCAGAATACCCATATTTGTCTTTGAGATGGCGGCCGCTACGGCCCGCAATAGGTATGCCAAAGAGCTCAGCAGGCGCTATGTTTCCCCCTAATGCCAGCAGGAAGCCCGTGGCAAGAACCAGCACGTTAAGCTCGTACTCCACCCCCTTAGCGATTACCCCCCACGATGTACACCGCTCGATGCCCTTGCTATCCGTGTTCACGAGCGTGACATGCGGCTGGTTGAAAGTAGGCAGGTACTCATCCTGAAAGGTGGGTCTCTTACACCACATGAGGCAAAACGGTTGTACGTACTTGGTTGCTCCACCGTGGCTGCATCCTCCACTACGGCCTCTCGTACCCGTGCCCACGTGTGCTCCGCCAGCGGCGTTTATAACTCATATAGAGTATGCGCGCGCTCTTTTACATCTTTTGAGTGTAACGTGACGCGGCCCCGCGATGAAGCCCAAAAAGCCGCGCGCCATCTTAGTCCAGCCATCGGCGACCAGATCGGGATGGTCTGCCGAGTATTCTTCACCGTTAAAGAGAGTATCGAAGCTGAGTTGGCGAGCAAGCTGCCAGACAGGGCCTTTTGCGACCTCGCTCACCCACTTGTCGTCATCTATGGCCTGCTGGCGACGCGCAATACGAGGGTGTGCGCTGGAATACGTACAAGGATTCGGCCCAGCATGCAACTTATGGCACGACTTGGACAGCTGTTGCCGCCGTACCCATGATGCCGACTCACTTGCCGTTGAGCTTTGAGAGAGTAGCGTCTGTCTGTGAGCCGCCAGTGCAGTCATAGTCTCAGCGCGCCGTGTGAAAGACGGGGATGTTCACGCGTAGCTCGTCGAAGCCATCGACATTAGGCATTCTCGGTGATGCGAAGAGGGTTCCAGTCGGAACCAGAAACGGGGTAAAGACGGCCATTTCCTCGCTGTTACCGTGCTTCTTGCACATTCAAACTGCCCACCAACGCCGGCCATCGTTGCATGTCACACCGAGTACACGTGTCGAAGATTGGCCGCCCAGTCCAAAGTGCGATGCCACGCGTTCCCAATGTCGACAGATCTCATCGCTTGACGAACACTTCTGTAGGGATTTGAAGCTTGTTTCCTCGGGGAAAGATATGCAAATGCAGCCCTCAACATCACATTGTAGGCCTGGATGCCGGTCCCGATACTTTGTACCACCGCAACTGCCGGCTATGTCCAAGTGGCATATTGGATTTTCTGAGGAGCCTACCTCTAACAACCTTTCTCCTGCGAGCAGCTTCGCATGCCCTGTAACAATGATAAGAAGCTAAATGTCGTCAGCGTCCTTGAGCCGGTCCGCTTCTTGCTGCTGGCCTTTGTGAATCTATAGGTCATGGGCGAATGGCCTTTCTTGTTTGATGAGTAAATGGCTGTGCTATTGCATGCTCTCATGGCGCTATCGCTTGTCGTGCTGCTACTTGTATCTGGCCTGGAGTTTGGCAGGATCAGTGATGGCCATCTTTGCTCTCCGTTTGTTCCTCTACCGATAGAGAATTTGGCCTGGAACAATATGGGAGCGGAGCAACGATTCGTGAAACCCTGTTACTGAAGTGATATAATTTGCCTCCATTCAATTGAAAATACGAGCTTTTTGTCATGCCGTTGCTTCCCACATTTTACATGCACTGGATCAGCTACCTCCTCTTTCTCGATCGCTTTTTCCCTCCCTTCATCCGAATTGGCTCCCCAAATTACCAATCAATCCCTACATGATTTTGAGATGATGAGTTGTCGGACCCTGGGGTTGCGAAAAGAATGAGCTGTGATTCATGTGGAGGTGTGGGGTGGAAGTGCGGTAGATTTGATGACCATCACGTGATCCCACAAATTTGTGAGCCCAACGTCTCATCGCCAAACATACATGCTCACGGCGATCTTGAATAAAATGTGCCTGAGAGTACTACCCTTGCCAACGTACAGAGCATTCATTGTGATGGTTAGGAAGATGACACGATGCAAAAAGAGAGCACCCACGTGACAAGCTTTTGGGCACGCGCAGGTACCCATATCTTTTCATGAGTCCCAGGATCAACAAGTATCATTCACTTCAATAAAATGGGCTTGCGTACTGAAAACCTATAATCATCTGTTACTTTATGCGTTGCAGTTGATTTTATTAGATATTAGATGTATATCCGCAAGTGCAACTTCGAAACTCTAACACATTCTTGACGTCGCAAACTACTGGAGACAATGAATGAATTCTACTTCGTTAGATGCTCAATTGAAGTTCAGAATTATTCAATAGAGCTGATTCTTAGTCAAGTATAACTTAGGTTCCCCCAGTCTCTGTCCTGCTCTCCATTACAGCTATAGCTACGAATGTTTAGAATGAAGACATCTCTAATTCATCACTGTATCATCAGCTAAAACATTGTCCCTGAATTTACCTTGTCTAAGTATCCTATCCTTACCCAGGAAAGGTTCATCGTGTTAGCCTGTGGTGCTTTCCCTTATCTAAGTGCTCGTTCCAACACATAATCAAGAATGTGAACAATACCATCGTTATTGAGATCAAGCCGTAACCTTTTAAATCATCCACTAAAAGTGAATTATCAAGGCGGGTAGTGAATCTTGATCGCTCTCGGCGGAGCCGCAATTGGATATCTCCTTTGCACTATTGGGTGAAGAGCATTGGTCTCTTGGGTTACAGTCTTCAAACATGTCCAGCAGCAGCTAGTGAAAAATATTTGAATCATCGGTGGTCAATGTCATTACACAAGGCTAGGTGTTGCTAAACAGTCTTTGAAGGGTATATCTGCCCATCGAAGATGAATTGTGACAATAGTTTTGAGAGCTTAAATGTATTCAGCCCTTCTCGCAACTTTTCTCGTATGAACACACGTACTTGTTGCAATGATGAAAAGTGCTGTGTAGCGATAGAACCGCGACGTTCCTCAATAACGATGAATACCTAGCCGGCCGCAAATCTACTCAAACTTCTCAGCTTCTCACCAAACTTCCACAGCATAAATGGCGCCGGGACACCTAGTCCTATTGCAATGAAGCCAAGTACACTGTTCCCCCATCCAAATTCTAGCGACTTATACATAGCTGGTGCGAATAACGGGAAGCCAAATCCGGCCAGACTCCTTAAGACTGTCGCTGCAGCAATGGCACTCGCTGCATACCGCGTGTAAGAGTCAATTAAATATCCATTGACACATTGAAACGCCATCACCATGCCCGCAGAAAAGATCGCAGCGCCAAAATTAGGCATGATCCAATGCATGCGGGCTTGCGCGCTCCATCCGTACCAGAAGAGACCTACAGGGATCAAAAGCGATGCAGGTATCAACATAGGGA
Source organism: Bipolaris victoriae FI3 (assembly GCF_000527765.1). NCBI lineage: Eukaryota > Fungi > Ascomycota > Dothideomycetes > Pleosporales > Pleosporaceae > Bipolaris > Bipolaris victoriae. The sequence continues at coordinate 68,253 of NW_014575288.1, forward strand.
CGCGAAATTCAGGCCTTGCGATGCCGTTATTGCGGAACTTCAGACGGCAATACAGCGCGTCGATAAGAGGTGAAGTAAGTTGTGTACCGACAAAGAATCCAATACCTATGGAGAGATAGTTCAAAGATCCGGAGCTGATAGACATGCCATAACGATCAACCCATAAGATGGGGAAGGTGGAAAGCATGAGGTACATCAGCCCGAAGAGATAGGCCGTGTAGCATGCTAGTACTTGGACTATGGGTTGCGTGCCTAGCAGCTTGAATGGCCTCTTCAACGCCGTTTGGATCACTGTTACAACAGTGCGATCACAATTGTCGAATACAGTGTGAAGTTCTTGGTTACCAGTTTCTTTGCGTAGCTGATCTCGCTTCAACTCGAGAAGCCTAGGCGCATAGGTTTCTTGGAGGAAGAAAAATCCACAAAATTGCACCAATGCGGCGAAGATTGTTGTTGCGTGGAAACACCATCGCCCTGAGTCCATAAGCATACGTGAATCAATTGAATCAAATCTACGCAGAGACTGACATGAAGTGTTCTGGGAGATGAAGCCACCAAGAATAGGTCCAATGGCTGGTCCGAGCAGTGGCCCCAGCGAATATATTGATACTGCTCGTCCACGCTGTTCAGGAAGGAAGCAATCGCTTAACATACCCTAAAACCTGGTTAGACATTCATGCTGCGGGGAAACTCCTCAGGAATCACACTTACCCCACCGATGGCTAGCGGTGCGGATCCGCCTAGACCGCTAAAGAAACGACACACCATCAGTTGTGCTGGAGTCTGAGCAAAACCGCATCCCAGATTCCAAACAACAAAGAATAAATTAGAGAACTGTAGCACAATTGTTCGTCCATAGGTCTCCGAAAGTGGCCCAAGACACAGTGGGCCGATGGCTTGTGCAAGGACGAAGATAGACAGCGTGAGTTGCGATTGCACTGCACTTTTGATCCGGAAATCAGCGCTTATATGGCTAAGAGCGGGGGCAATCATGGAAGAAGTAATAGGCGATACTATAGTAAAGCAGGCCACAATGGTCAACGCGGTCCATTTTCGTTTCATGGACCCTAAGGAAGAATTAGTACACAAAAGTTCATGCTAATGTGACGAAGTAGTTGTTTTTACAGTTCTTTGGGTTTTTCGGATCATTAGCAGAATCCCATGTCACCTATATTGTGCTTAGTAGATGTTGTATTTCGGGGATGCTGAAGCCGACACATACTAAGTTGGGATCCTTTACAGGAATTGCGGGCTTTTCTTCCAATATCTGAGATGCTTTTCTGTTGTCTTTGGGCGGTATGAGTCCCTTGGGCTCTTCATGAGACAATTGCTGATCGAATTTTCCTTCATCTTTGCTTGATTTCTGGTGGTTAAAATCCGGACCATGCAAGAGTCGTTCTGGGGATATCCCGTGTAACAGCGTATCGCTTGATTTGTGCGATGGTGTGTTGGATTTGACCGAGGAATTTTTCAAATTGTTCAATTCACTGGAAGTTTCCATGGATGTTTAGATAGCGGACAATACTCAAGGTTGCCAATCTTCATAGATTTGCTTATTGCGAAGGATTCATCGCCTGTAAACCTAAAATAAAGAATAGCAATCATTAGGATGTATTTTTCCTTTTAATGAAACGACGATTAGATTGGAGCCCACGTGCTTGTGATCGAACGTTCATTGCACAGATCAGACATCTGTGCACCCTACGGCTTGGGCAAGTAATCCGGCCAAAATTTCGGCACTTCGGGCTAGATTATACCCCGAGACTTCTACTACTGCATAACAGCTTGCAAGCTATAGACATGCGATAAGAGTATCAAAGAAAAAGTTGTAGTGTATAGGGTTATTTGTGTGGTGATAAACGACAGCTGCGCCAGTGTATGAATACTTACACCAAGGCACTGGGCCTAAACAGGCGGCACCTACGTATATCATGGACTGAAATCGGAGAAAATCTAATCATTGAATACTGAATCTTTGTTCACAACACAAATAACTCATGATCACTTCAACATATTGGGTTTACATACATGTAGTACTGATCATCTCCCTGTTTCCTGAGTACCGATATTCCCACTGACGAAGACAACTAGCACTGCAGCGTACCCAGCTGTCGCAGCAAAAACCTCCGATCTTCTTGAATTTGTCAAAATTCCTACATTGGCTGCAAAAAGGGCAGTAAAGAGAGCAATAACACCCAACTTTGATTTCTCGGAGGATATCGCGTAGAGCGTTACTATAGCCCCTACAAGCAGCGCAGCAGCGTTCAAGGTACACAGAATAGTCACAGTCCGAGCTATCCGCTGATCCGATGAATATAGAATGCCATCTCTATCTTTCTCCACTTTGAAAATCCTTGAGCAGTGATCTTGCAGAAACGCAGTCAGCCGATCGCGGTCTTGTACTTTCAACACTACCAGGTCGTCATCGTCGTCGAACAACGCCCTACTATGTGCACCCAGAGTCGGATATGGCTTTCCGCTTCCATAATTGAAGAACTTGAAACGAAATGCCTCAAGTGTTCGTTTTGGCGGTCTGGGAAGCGATGCCAACTGGCTTTCGTATAGCAGAGCCTCTCCTTTCACAATGTATTAGTTCAAAATTGCTACAGCATTCATTCTATTTACTTACGATACTCTTTGAGTGTTTGACCTATCTCATCACTCAGCTCCTTCCGTCTCTTCTGATGAGGATCGTTGACGGCTGCTGCTGTGAACTCAGCCCAGTTACGTGAGTACTGCTTTACTTCTAGAGGACCCAAGGCATCTTTGCGGTCGAGCGCATCTTGTTCGGCTTGCAACTCGGCAAGCTGACTCTGAAGATGTAACAAGTGTCGTGCGGCTAAACGGTTGAACCTCTTGAAGATTGTTGTTGTCTGATCGCGATCACTGGCAATGAAAGCTGCCAGTGAAGGATACCCTGAGAGGAAAGACTGGTCGGTCGTCCCTTTTTCGATGTCCATGTCGATACAATATTGCAGCTTGTATCTTTATGCAACTGATACTGATTGGAGAGAGTTTTCTCACCGGATCTCTTGGCATTCAGCCTCGGTCTGTCTTGTAATTTAGAACTGCATGCTGCAAGGCTATGCACATCTTATCTGCAGCCACTCAGTCATTTTGATCATGGTTGGGATACCTGATTGGTCCTTCAAGTTATTGAATGCAGTGTCGCTGCATTGAGCATACGCTAGGAAAAGACACGCAAGACCCGGGTATTTTCTTCGCGAGATTGACGCTCTCAATCCTCCTTCTCACCCTACACTGCAATCTCATTATCATCTCTTTTTTCATGGCCTATCAATTCTGAGAATTACACTCCTTTTGCATCATCAGATACAAAATCCAAGATGTGTTTTTACGATCAATATCGATTCGATTGTGGCCACTGGAAATGGGGGCATTTCCGACAGCAATGCGCTAAAGAATATCGAATCGACGAGACTTGCGGCATGAAGCTTGTAATGCGTACCGTTTCTGTCAAGGATCAATGCAAACTATGTCAGAAGATAGTGAAGAAGATGAGGGAACGAACAAGTGCACTAGAGTGCATTGCTCGATGGGAAAAAGAGGGGCCAAAACTCCGCGCGTCGATCGACAAAGAAACAGAGCATGTCAGAACACTGGATAATCAAATCTGCGAGCTGAACCGTGAAAGTGAAAGGAGGCATCTGGCTATCGATGATTGGGGAATGAAAAGCCCTTCATCAAATAGTGCGCGCAATATACCCACACCCTCCATGGCGCTGAATTCTGAACTTTCTCAAGAGGTAGGTCTAGAACTCACTGGAAACTCTCGAGAAAATGGAGGCAAGACAAAATCTAGGGATGACTTGCACGATCCTTCCCTACCACCGGAAACAACCGCCTATTCACTACAAAGTCAGAAGCCACATTACAAGCTGTTTAAGAAGTCAAATCTGATGTACGGTTTACCAATGACATTTGAGGGGAACCTAGGCTCCGTAACCGTCATGGCTGTGCCTGATAGTGGCTCGGATCATAATGTGATGTCCCTGGGACTGGCACTTCACCTAGGAATGAGACTGGAATGGAGTGTAGCCGAGAAGACGGAGCTTATCTTTCTGGATGGTAGTGCGGTAATACCTACAGCCCTTGTTCATGCGAGCTGCAGATTCGCGAGGACGTTCTCTTTCGATTGGAAAATGCGTTGCACATTTCTTGTGCTACCTTCTTTGATTGAAGACCTCATAATATCTGCTTCCTTTCTTGACAAGACAGCAACTTTCACAATGTTCCGCAACCGTCTTGTCCAAATGTCGCTCAAAACACCGGGAACGCTCAAGATTTGTACCATGGGTGCTATAAATCGACGGTTGACATGCTGCATAGACGGAGAGGCAATAGCAGCACTTCCCGACAGCGGTTCTGACGTTGATGTTATTTCCCTCGCTTATGCGACGAAGCGCAAATTCAAGTGGGAAAATACTTTGCAGGAAGTCGTATTTGCTAACGGGAGAACTAAGATAGCACGTGGAAAGTTTGTTGCTCAGTTATCGCTTGGCTCATCCGCGCGGCTGATTAAACTCAAGGAAGATGCCGATGCAGATGAGTTTGCAGACAATGAAAGAGGGACAGGGGATTTGATCGATGGTGAAATCAATGTTCAACCACTGAGCGCGCAAAACACAAATCGAGATGATACACCTGTTCAGCGCGTCATAAACACGACATTCTATATACTGGATGGAATTACCGTTGACGCACTCATTGGAGCAAAGTCGATTGAATCTTTACAAGTCTATACTCATCACACCCAACATATAACCATACAAACGAAAAGAGACATTGAAACCTTCAAGATATGTCGCATTGCCCTGTCGAGCAAGATACGCAGCAATGCTAAAATCATTGTCACCAGTTCGAGACAGACAAGATCCGATGGTGCGTGCGATATCCTGGTTTGAAGATAGTGTGCTGACTGGACACAGGATTACCTCGCCCAAACCTCGAAGCACAGCTGAACGAAGCGGAACAGCAAGAAAACTCTCGCAGAGAAGAATCAAGTCGGGTAGCTTCACTGCTAACCGGTGACGCAAAGGCAGCTTTTGATCATAGTGAACAAGATAGGAGGAGGGCTTTCGAAGAGTACAGATCTTCCCTATTACGAAATCATGCACCATAAAACGAATTTCAGTCTTCAAGAAAGTCTCAACATTCCATTCAAGGCTTGTAGAGAAACGCGCTGGATAGTCATATTTCTCTAGAAGCAACTGGCCGGAAAGAAGACCTGGGAAAGCTAACGATACATTATATTTTACTTCCTTGCCACCATATCCTCTTCTTGTGTGTAAATTGGCTGTCCATGTTACATGTAATATACCGCAACGAATGTGGTTGAACGTATCCTGAAACGATGACATCAAAGTCTAATACTAACAACATCTGAAAGGCACCAGAGTTCTCATTGTGCCCGAATAAGCTTTAGCCCATTGCGGAATTCAGCATCAATGTCTCTATCAACAAGTTGTTGAGCCTTATTCCGATGAAACTTTGCCCTGCTCTCCAGCATATCTAGCACACGTCGTACTGTACAATACATGCCCTGCAAGCGTGGCCCATACTCCCCTCAAGAACGCCCACATGTCGTCGTCAAAAGAGCACTCATTTTTCCAACTCAGCAGCTGTTCGTACATCAATGCTTCCTTCTGTAGGATCATACTGTATAGCATCTCAACGGCCTGGCGCTCATCCAAAGACAAGAGCTGTTGAAGATGAAGAATTGCGTTTGCTGGTCCCTGCTTTTCGCTTTGCTCTTTTGCTTCTTTTACCCACGAGTACAAATCGTTAGTCATTCCCAGATGCATACTAGCCCACCCAAGCCATTCCGCGATACGCAGAGCCGACGTGTCCACTTTGAGATCCAAACTGAACTTTACACATGACCAGACAAACAATGCACCGACGTTTCGGTGGCGATAGGCGAGATACTCGCCGTGGTTTTCGCAATTTGCCGGCGGCTTCAGCCAGTATTCTATGTTTAGAGCGGCGTGGTGCATCTCTCTTCCTGCTGTACTACCTGTAACACGATTGTATTCGTAGATTGCCGCAATCGTTTTGTCGAGATACGTTTGCAGTGGCGAGCTTTCGATACACCCTCGATCCGCGCTTGCAAGGCGCATTCTCCATTCATGTAATACGCCCGCAGTTTCTTCTCTGGTGCCCTTTTCGCATTTGTCTGCTCTGGTCAGGTCTGACGCCGTATGATTACATAGAGACTTACCATCGAAAACCCATAACATGATCATGAGCACGTTGATCAGCTCCAAGCGCCTAGGATCCTCACAGAATGGGTACATCATCGCATTTGCTTTCGCGAAATACACCCCAGTCATATGCGCGTCATGCCTAACGCCTGTACTCATGCAAACATGCCGCAGTGTTGTGCCATCACGTAGTGGCGAATCTAGATCACTTTTGTCACTTTGAATTAGATCGAGCAGCTCATTCACCACATCTAACATCTGTCTCCAAAACACGTTTTCATAGGCAGGTGTGATACCTGAGAGATAAGGAAAGTGTCTTTCTGCTTCAATTGGTGTGAAAGTAACCCAATATGATTTATCATTGGTGTTTTGCTCTTTTGAGGTAGGGAAGTGTCGAGATGTGCGACGAAGAAACGTTCCTGCATTCGATTTAGCTGCTCGAAGAGGGTCATGAAGATACACTATCGGGTTGATCTTCGAGATGTCTTTGGCCGGTAAGACTCCGCGGAGGAAATCCGAAAAGTTTGTCATGTCTGACATGCTCTGTTTTCTGGGCTACAAAAACATTGGCTGCAAAAATTACAGTTTTGAATCGGGTTCCCATTCTTTTATAACAGGGGATCTTCTTTGATGTTCACTCTCCAAAGGCGAGAGGTGCCTCGGGTCTTGCTTCCTAAGAATGGAGTGTTAAGGCCTCCTCGAACCAATCTATCCGCGTTAGCACTCAATCGGAAGTAAGCACTACTACGTTAGCTTCATTTCTTGTCCGGTCCCCTTTGGCCCCTTGTGTCCCACGTGGGTCTCCAAAATGGGTCTTGACGACGGGACGGGCATTTATATAACTGGTCTGTCACGAATGGTGTTTGTTCGCGTTTGAACAAGATTACATCCTGTGCATAATTTCGTGTTTACCAGTGCGATCAATGTCAGCAAGAGGCCGATTGTAAAAAATAGTAATTATTTAAATAAGCATGTAAAAGGTTCTTATGCTTGTGATTGCAATACATAGCAACCGCGTGGAGTGAATGATGTGTTGTGAGAAGGCTGAGCCGTGGGGGCCTGATGATTTAGTATTGGTGAACTATCAGGCAGTCCATTTCGATTTTTTCCATAAGGCCTTGCCAATGTGTAGATACGCGGGTCAATTCCTTAAGGAGGCCACTGGCCTACAAAGGAGCTCGTTTCTAGTACGGATCAACTATTTGTTAAAACTAATAAGAAGGATTCTCTTGACAAGAGACAAGAAGGCAGGGGCTCGAGGTCACGTGATATGCGATCCCGCCAACGCTTGCCATCTTGAATAGTAGAGCAGGAAGACATAGTGGTACTATCCTAACCTCCCGCTAAGATAGCATGAATGGGATAGTGCAACTAATGTAACAAAGATATCAGAATACAAAGATTTTATTATCCATTTCATGATGTTATAGAGCCCGCAGACTTTAGCAAGAATCTGGATAGAGAATCATAGACCTGAAACCTACGCAACACGCCAAGTGTTGGGTATTTAGGTGTATTAGCTTTTTATAGCCGAATTGTTGTCGGCCTGGGGCCTGCTTTTAATTCTTCGTTTTGTAGCCATTTCAGGTTTACATTTTCAGCAAGATAGGTGGCTTGGCTAGTTAGCATCTCTCTAGGTTAAGGCAGAAATTGAGAGTTTTTTCTTATGACTCCGTGTTACAACTACCGCCGTCCATTTTATACGACGGAACATTACCCTTGTAAATGTTACTGTATTCTACATAGGGCTTTGTAGAGTAATGCGTGTTCAATAATAGCTATGACTGATAATGCCTCATTGAAAAGAGGCAATGCTCAATACGAAATCTCTATATAAAGTGCTTTATGTCTCTCACTTTGCCCACATAGTCAACAATCTGTCATTTCACTCATCAATTCACAAACAGTTCACGACAACTCTCTTCCACAACACTTTACGCAATATCAAGATGAAGCTCTTCATTACTCTACCCTTGGCCTTCACTGCGCTGGTGATAAGCACCCCAACTGAAACAAACAACCAATTCGATCTGAGCAAAGTGCAAGGTGCACTTGAAGCTCGTCAAACAGTAGTGTTGCGTCCGGGCAATGAAGTTGGTCCAGGGCTTGTTCCTGCTCCGCCAGCCGCACAACCTGTTTGCACCTGTCCTAAGATTCTTGGAGTATGTTTATACAAAGATCTGTATCCTTGATTAGTAACTTCACTGACCGAACAACAGCGTTGCATCGTTGATGCTACTTGTGGGTGTTGCAATTAAAGAGGTTCTATATGTCCATCTGGAATTTTATCGTTGTATGAAGTTCTCCATCATTTTATGTAGAGTTTAACCTTGACCGGTATATTTGAGTTGGAGTTAGAGCCTCTTTATAAGAAATAAAAACCATTTGCGCAAGCCAATAGCACTTTCCATGGAAGCCACGTCAGACGATGTATAATGCTTAGTAGCAACTCCCACTCGGGCTATGTTCAATGTGCATTAATGAAGGACGTCTTGGTTAATGAGAGAACGCACAGGAAACGAGCATGACTTCTGCTAGTACAACAGGCTGAGAAATATCACGGTAATGCGATATTCTGGTTTCCAAAATAAAGGAGGCGCACGATGTCCTATGGCTCTAGTAGGAGGAGTAGAAGTAGCTACAACAGTAAAGAGCTAGAATAATGAGGGGGACTGAGCAGGTGAGACGCGTGAAGGATCTGATACACCAGGCGAGGGTTACAGCAAGCCTCCCAAGTTAGAGGGAGAAGGAGCAGAAGCATACTAAAAAGGCCGCGAGTATCGCATCCTGTAAGACTGCACAATAACTCCAAAATCTACCAAAGCTTCCAGAGAGGTAATGGAATGGGCTTTGTGGCTCTCATAAAAGCTATTCTACAAGACAGAAGCTTAAAATAAGTTCCTAAGATAGTAGGGAATTTGGACATGTATTTTCCCTGTACCTACAAGTCATGTATCGAATGATCTAAACAATTTGATTCACTACATTGAAATGCGCCTTGATGTAAGTAGATAATGTACAGTAACAGGAAGGACTTCACATTGCGTGGCAGTGTCATGTAGCTAAAGAGTTTGGTAGCTTCGGGAGCTTTTGTTTGCATTGCAATGCTTCCTGTATAACCTGTTATTAGTAAACTCCTTCGATGAAACTCGAACAGACAGAAGCGCTAGTAAGAGCCGTGATTTAGGCATTAGGGGACTGAATAATCTCGGTACAAGATTCTCCCAAGTGGCCATGTTCAGTGAAGATTTTTTTCGCTTCAAAGCGGTGGTCCCTCACAGAGCAAGACCTCCATAATAGGAATGCATCCAGGCACTCGCTGCTTGAGGCCTTTCCTGGTTTTCTCAGGCGCCCGTCACACCTACATACACCCGTGGGGGCCATATATGATATCCCCAATCTATTCAGCTGCACCTGTCGCAGCCATCTTAGGCGGGCAAGATTAGCGGCTTGTCGTTCGCGTATCTGCCGCTTCTAGCCAAGAAATACGGGATAGCACCAGGGTCACCATCCTGCACGGTGCGCTGACACGCCACACTCTTAAAATGCTACACGTAGATGTAAGTCGCGAATTGAGAAGTGATCAAAGACTTGGTACTGAAGTTCCACTACAAAGACTTCAAAAAGGCGATGTTGACTTGTTCGTGCAAATCTCGAGTTTGCTGAGTGGTCCGTATCATGCGTCTCGGAAGAGATTCACTAAGCGGCTGGTAACGATTGAATGTACATAAACCATTGCTAGGGTTGGTGTAGCGTGTTGGCTTACTGACCAAAACCAGATCTCAGCGAATAGCGAGCCCTACATAACGATACTCGTTGGCACGACATTCATGCAGCACGCCTGATCGTGCTTCCAGGTAGTGCTTATCCAGACCCTAACTCAAATTTCCCATGCGTTGTTAGTAAAGTAGCAGGTATGATCACAAGGCTTAGTCCCATGTGCAACAAGCCTAATCGTGCCTCTGAAAGGTGCATTTCCCTTCTTGAGCCTAGACCCATGAAACTGTTACTACAACGTTTTCTTCGCCAACGTCCGAAAAATATAGGCGAGTATTCTATGGAGAAATGGAGAAATGGATGGGCAGAAAAAAGGTATAAAGGATGGAGTCTCCCGCATCATTATCCCCATTAATACACACGAAGATTACAAGCAACAAGATCAATCAACTTTTCTTCACATCTTTCCGCAATGCATTTCAAGAACGTTCTCCTTCTTGCATTCCTCAGCGCTTCTAGTGCTTTCATCATTCCCGAGGGCACTGGAGATGGTGTCTACGAGCACCATGTCGATGCCAACGGTGTTGATGTGCACGTCAAGATTGGCAACGCCACAGACTTCTCTGCCACAGAATTGAGCGCCTATACCAAGAGAGTGAACTCCATCCGCGCTTCACGTCTCCAGGCGCGTGAAGGCGCTTTTTGCAACCAGGGCCCTGACAAAGCAAACATGCATCATGGCGTCAGTATTCTAGGAGTTTACTACGAAAAGCTAGCAACTAATTCATTGTAGGACACTGATGCCGCAAACGCTGATCTGGATTACCAGTGCAGCAACTATGGACCGACCAAGGGCCGCCACAACTACTACTCTGTTCGTGGCAATACCGTTGCATTCTTTTGCAACTATGCTCTTAACTCAGTCCAATGCACTGCAGAACGACGTGCTCAGCTGAGTGCTGCCATTACGAGGACATGCGGATGGTACCATGCTGGATGGTGGGATGGGGGTTTGACTAGCTACGGTTATGACACCGGCAGATGTTTCTGCAACGAATGTGTGTAAATACCCAGTTATCAAGTTTAGGAAAGATCCATCGGTAGGGGTGTGCGGACGGAAGTCTTGCTCTTGAATTTTGATGAGAAGTGCTCGGGTAGTCTGGGACAGTATACAAATACGATCGGACGTGGACCAATTCTCGATGACTGTTTTCAAACATGTACAAAGCATATAAAGTCTTAGAGATAGCTCCAATGGTCTTTTGTAAATCTCGTTGTATTTAGGGAAATGATATCAGTGATTCCATATGTGCGAATACATAGTAGTCAGCTATATGATCTTTTGGACAGGAGCATTAAACGCATTATCCCACTATAATTGAACTGCACGTACGTCAGTTACTCACAGAAATGAGGATGATCTAGTACACTGTCCAGTGATCCGTGGACGTGCTAGCTATTGAAACTCAAATAAAGTCACTGGGCATGTTGTGGCACGTTCACCAATAAATCAAGGGATCGATTGCAACGTTCCCCACTTTGATCTTACGCACCACTCTTTTATTCTAGGTTAACACTCTGTCGCTCTTCATTCTTAGTACACTGCTTATATGGTGCTTATTTGCACAGTTCATGGATGATTAGTATAGAAGATTCATAGACTAGTTTTGTGACTGCAAATGGGTAAATGCCTAGTCGACCAGCTATTTGCATGCACAGCTCCCCATCATAATACGAACGCACAAACATTTTAGACTGAACATGAAAAGGGGTTAGCTATAACAGAGGTGTGTTATATGGTTGGGCGCAAAAGTGGTGCTATTTTTAGCTGCGAGCATGCACCGACAAAGAGAACGACCTGGGTGAAGGATGCACGGTCTTGGTTAGCAGATACATCTTCAAACAGGAACATCGTACGTTATTACCTGTCTTCTATGATCCGGCTGCATGGCTGCTCAGGGGTTGCTCGAGGCAAGTGCCACTCATGGAAATGCTTGGTAGTGAGACAGAACTTTGAGAAAGAAGTCTTAGATACTTTAGCAACGCTCGAAGGAGTTATATCACCAACAATTAGCGCAATATCTACTAGTTTTTATTGTATTGTTGGAATACAAATTAAGTTGATTTGCCGCTTTTTCTTTCCCCGAGTCTTCTCACTATAAGCTAAATTGCTGGGTTTTGGTCTACGGTTGAAGACAGACAGTTGCCATATTCAGTACGTACACAATAATTTGCATAACGAATTCGAGTTCAAATTAGCCATCTTGGTATTCTCTAAAATAACTTGCGAGCTGCTATGGCTCTCATTCCTGGCTGTTGATACGATAAAAACTTTGTTTCTGCTAATGTTCAGTACATAAACGAACCGCTAGTGTTGGTAGTTTTCAATATATATCTGCAAACCGTATTTTTGTTGGTTCGAAAACGTCGAATTGATATTCCCACTAGTCGTGCATGGATTTTGGCCGGCGATGTCATTCGAGTCTGGCCCGTGCACCAATCTTGCATCTCGAATTGCGAAAAGTATCCCGCATCAACGTCCGCCACGCCCCGCCAGACCACCAAAATCCATTCGACATTGCGACTACGATGTCCACACCGAGCAGATGCTTGGCCACGGCCGCTAAGAACCTGAGAAATTCACGCATTGCGACCGTCCCGCAACGAGCCTTTGCTTCAAGCACAACGAATGCGCTTGCATCCTCACGGAATGGCACCGCGCCGAAGACGACATGTTTGAGGGAATTACAAAGAACACAGATTAGCTCAGGGAAGACTGCAGGCAGCTTGGGCGGACAGACACGGACGTTTTCACAATCAGCATCGCGAAGCAAGCTCAAGACAATTGACCAGATTCGGGCACGGAACAAGGGCGGGGTACGTTCAATATTTACTCGAATAGATGCGTTGAATAGAGCAGGAGTGAACTGAACGTTCAATAGCTGACATATTGTCTAGCCATTCAACCTGACAGCTGCCATCCTCTTCATCGCAGCGGGCGGAGGATTATGGGCCTATTTCACGTACGAGAAGGAGCGCCTGGCACGGAAGCGGATAGCCGAGCAGACCAAAGGCATAGGCAAGCCCAAAGTCGGTGGACCATTCCAGCTAGTAGATCAAAATGGGAAGCCATTCAGTAACGAGGATATGCTCGGAAAATACTCATTGGTATGGCAATGGCTTTACAAACCTTTGGGTAAAGTAAATTAATTGTGTCATTACAGGTCTACTTCGGCTTCACCCACTGCCCGGACATTTGCCCCGACGAACTCGACAAGATGGCCCTCATGTACGACAAGGTAGTGGCGGAATGTGGAAACGTCCTCCTACCCATCATGATTACATGCGATCCCGCGCGCGACAACCCCAAGGTGCTCAAGGAATACCTAGCCGAGTTTCACCCGGACTTTATTGGCTTGACGGGCGACTACGAGCAGATTAAGAGCACGTGCAAGGCGTACAGGGTATACTTTAGCACACCGAACAACGTCAAGCCTGGCCAGGACTATCTGGTTGATCATAGCATCTACTTTTATCTCATGGGTATGTTGTCCAAGGCAGAATTAAAAAAAACGAGAATCGAGACTAATGCATTGGGTATAGATCCAGAAGGCGACTTCGTAGAAGCCATCGGCCGCAACTTTACAGCCGATCAGGCTGCCAAGGTTATTTCTGACCACATCAAGGATTGGGAGAAGCCGCTTAAGAAGGAGACGCGGTGGGAGTAAGGTGGAATATCTAGTGTAAAGATAGGTGGATGAGGTATGAGGGGAGGAGATGGAAGATGACAGTGTATGAATACAATGGCAGCAAACTTGTACTATACGATGGCGAGCTATGTATATTACTGTACAAAGATGTATAAGAAGGTTTCTAGGCAAGATGCTCATGACTCGTTTTGGATACTTGAAGAATTGCAAATCTGGGGAATAGGGTGTTGACAGTCACGGTGTGATGACATAAAGAGTAAGCGGTAATACGTACCGAGGATGATGCGCGGGGTAAGCACAGATCTGGGCTACTTTCATCCGATCCTTCTTCAGATGGACTATTGACCGTAATACATATTCATCCAAATTCAGAAAATCGTCATCTCCACTGGGCCGGTAACTCAGTGGTAGAGTGTAGGACTGCAGTTCTCCCAAAAACCGCCTTCCCGAAGTCACCGGTTCGACTCCGGTTCGGCCCTTGTTTTTTTGTTTTTTTTGTTTTTTGCCTTGTTTTCCTCGATCCAACTATGTACAGTGTACGTTAGTCAGATCTATTTCTGTTTTTTGTTAGTTCTACCGTTTAAAGACGATTTTTGATGGTACGGTGTAGTCATTGTTCCGAGGGGTATTTTTGGAGGCGTTACTTGATTTACTTGTTTTGCTAGTTTTTTTTGTCTTTGTGTTTCATTGTTTGGGTTGAATGGGCTTGGGGGTAGGTACCAAAAAAAAACAAAAGGTGGCGGCGCATGCAGATGCACATGTGTTGACTGATTGAGCGATGCAAGATATATGTATTCTTTGTTTTTAAGCTGCAAGATGGCGATATGCGTGCTATTTTTGATGGTGCATGAAGAACAGGCGGTGATAACCGTGTGTACCTGTGTGCACCATTTTTGAGAGTGATTGGAGGGATGTAAGCTTGTGTGTTGCGTGTTTATTCTATCAATCATTGAAGTGACACATGACTAAGTGTGTCTTTGTGTAGTATTCTCAACGAATCATGAATGACGTTGCACCAGACGCAGGTTTGGTGTGCATGACATTTTGGAGGGTGGACTAGATTGCTTTTTCTGTACTTTGTGTGCAAAGTGCTGTGAGTAGCATGACTGGAGATGGGAAAGATGACGTGCATGGGTCAAGAATAGATGGGTGTAGTGTGCGTACGTAAATAGTTTCCTGATTGAGGCAGTTTGGAGTGACGATGATTTCCGCGGACTTATGGAACTTGCCGATTGAATTGTGTTTCAGATAAGTACTATTTTTTTTGGTCATCGGATTTTTTTTCGCATTCTAATTCTCACTCTAGAATCCAGTTTTATCGCAAACTTTGTGTTTCCGCTGAGGGGTATCGCGGGCGAATCGTGCTGCAGAGTGGCGTGGCCAGCAAACGCATATCGTGAGCGATTAATTTTTCTCGCTACTCAAAGAGGTATACCTCGTGCATAGAAAATGGCAAGATGACTCCACTATGAGGCGATACGCAACCGTACCGTTGATCTACAAAGAAGATTCCTAACGGGCGATTGCGAACGTTCTGGGTCTGCGGACCGGTGGGGGTGGGCAAGAGGCAGCTGCAGGAACAGTGGGAACCTAGGGTAATCTGGGTTCTTGCCGCAGCTCGGGAGTGGGTCTGTAGATAGTGTATGCAGGCTGGTTCTAGTGGTTCTGTGTCCACTTTTGAGGGGAGCTCCACCAAAATTAGGTGTACAGGTGAGGTGGATGGGATTTTTTTCTTGTTGGGTGTGGACCAGAAGGGCGATGTTTTAAGGATTTGACGATGGAGATCCGAATGGCCCCCCCGTGTTGAGCGGTGGCTAGTGGACGCACGGCCCCCTCGACGAATTTCCAGAGGGCGACGAATGATTGCATGGGCATTTTCTTGGACGGTCGGAGTTGAGTAACGGTGCCAATGATGTGGTGGTTGGAATAGGGCCTTTGTGTGATCTGCATGCAGTCAGGTTATTAGACTCACCCAGTATCCCCGCTCAGCTCGTAAACTAAAACATTTGTGCGATGAAGATCGTCGACAAGGCCGAGTCGGTGCTGACGAGACAGGTGGACGGGTGTTGTTGTGGCGCGACTTCTAAGCATTGTAGGCTTGTTATCTCAGATTGCTGAGCTGTCAGTGTTTCAAAAGTGAGAGACTTGGATGCAAAGATGACGATCGCAGCGGCGGAGCAGGCGCAGAGCAACGGCCGGGCTATGGCGGCAGGAGCGCAAGCGGTGAGACAGCGTATAGCGCTGATGGATGCACAACGGGTTGATTGACGCAGCGGCGGCAGAGGAGGGCTGAAGTGGCAGGGCCATGGACCAAGCCGTGTCATCTGTCTGTGGGGAACACGCGCGTGGCCATGGATGCATGACCGTAGAGGAGGAGGAGGAGGAGGAGGAGGAGAAGACATGGCTACATGGCGCGTCTAGCATGCATGGCTGCATGGCTGCAAAGACAGACAGCGGGCGTCGGCCGAGACAAGAAGCAATAGTTTCGATGGCCATGTTGCGCGGACACGGCTTATGTGGAGGGTGGCTTCTTTTTTTTTGGAGTCAAAATAAACATGTCACGGGCGGCGCAGTGGCTAAGGGGTTTGTGCGACCAAACACAGGGCAGCATGTCGATGTCGAGGCTTGAGTACGATGACAGGCTGACGGTGCTTAGACGCAGCTGAGGGGAGTGTTTGCGTAGTAATGTGGGATGTCATAATCAAGGCGACTCTGGGATGCAGTCTGGGGAGGGGAGCCGCGAAGAGCATAGTGCAGTGCCAGCCAGACGTGCGTGGTGCAGGCGTGCATGTGCTAGAGGAGTCGTCTGACTGAGGCGGGGTAAAGTATGTAAGTAGTAGGTGGAGGTGAAGGAGGGACATGGATGATGATACATGGATATGTATGTATATGCGGCGGGTGCTAGTGGATGTAAGTACATGGCCGGATTGGGGCATGCAAACAAACAGACGAGGATAAACACAGCAGCAAGGAAGGAACGACGGGGCTGTCGTTGCACCGGGCGCGAGTCCGTCCATGCCACGGCCTTTTGGTTGGTGGCGGCGGGCGATGAAGTCATGGACGACTGGACAGAGCGTGGCACTGGCACTGGCACTGTCCGCTGCATTGGCATGGCAATCAAGGCTCATCCATTGCAGCCACGCGCGCAGCCGACGCTGAATAGTCGGCGGCCTAGCAGATAGCAGCAGCGACGGGTTAGTGTGGTAGGGCGCTGGGGCGTGCTGGGGCGTGCTGGGGCCTGAGTCAGCAGCCGGGCGTGGCCTGCAACCGAGATCTGGAACATGGTCTGCACGGCAAAACTCCTGCAGGGCCGCCTGATAGCACCCAGTGATGGCCATCCCTACTTAACTCTATCACGCCGCCGCCGCCCCTCCCACGCCCATGGACGCCGTCCCACATCCTGCCTGGCCCAGCCCGGACTCGTTCCCAGCCCTCGCTGCTCCTTGACATCTGTTAAAGACGACGCGCTGCCGCAAATGCGTTGCCCCCATTCTCCTCCCTCTCCAAAGCTGCTGCCCACCCGAGCGCTCTTTCTTCGGAGTCCACCCAGACGCCAGACGCCCCATCCGCGTCGCTCATTTTACGCCCACACTACCCCTGTCGCACCTCCCAGAGATACCCAAACACGCCTGGCTCGCCTCTCCACAGCACATTGCACCCTCTCGCTTTCTTGCTTCTTCCCGTCTGGCTGAGACGCCCAAAATAAATACCCGCCTTGCCCATTGCTGGCCGCGCTTCCGTGTGTCCAAACACACATCACCCCCCCCCCCCGTCAGACCCGCAATCCTGGCTTCCTCTTCCTATGGACCCAGCTGCTACCGACACCATGTCGCGAAGTCGAACCACGCGCACCCGCTCGGCAAACTCTGGCGCCGCTGCCACGTATGGATATCATAATACTTACCATACACACGCCCAACTGCCCCTTGGCTCTCCGCCCTCGTATGCCTGTGCCATTGACCCCCAGACTATGCAAAGGCTCCAAGCCCGAACAAAAGCAGAGCAAGATGCCGTCCACACAACCCCTCTTCCACCGCCCTACACCTGCACCGTCGACATCGAGGGCATTGTGGGAATCAAGCAGGAACTCTCGTCGCCCTTTCAAGTCTCGGGTCACCGCGAGTGGACCGACGTCTACGCTATCCTCCGCGGCACTCAGCTAAGCCTCTATCGCATCAAGAACCCGCACCTTCTCAGCAAGAACAAGTCAGCCTCACCCGGCCGTCTGCTCAAGACGTTTTCTCTCCAGCATGCTGAGGTCGGCGTCGCCTCTGATGTTAAGAAATCGGCTTTGGTGCCAAAATCTCCGTTTGTTCATTTGGTCCCTGTTGCAGCTCGTCCCAAGCTGTATGAGTCGGACCCACAACTCTTCGAGCCCGTAAGGGAACATCCCATCCGACTCCGCCTCGAGTTTGAACAATTCTTGCTGTGCCCCCAATCCGAGGAAAGCATGCTCGACTGGGTGGAATCCTTCTGTGCTGCCATTGACATTAGCGCCCCGCTAGAGGATCGCAGCGAGCCTCGCTACAGAAGTTTGCCCCGAAGGAGTCGCAGGCAGCGAGTCTTGGATGCTGCACAGGTTGGAGAAAATTTCGAGGGTTTGTCAAGCATAGAAGCTGGCCGTCGCCTGATTGCAGAACAGGAGCAGATTATGCGACAACTCTACCCCAACCTAGCAGGAAACCGCGAGCCAAGCACAAGCCGCTCATCTCCCTCTGCCGATGCTGAGCTTGACGACTTTGACCCAGAAGATGTTCGCTTCCCTACACGAGAGGCCCAACAGTCTCTGGTGCGTGTCTCTTCCCAAGACCAGGCCGATGACCAGCAATCCGAGAACGGATCCGACCCCAAGTCGACACCTCTGCCTCCACCTTCGCCCGCGCAAATGATGCGCTACCGTCGCCGTTGTGCACCTGTACTGCTCGCTTCGTCACCGCGGGTAAGCGATGTTGTTTTTGCCAAGGGTCAGCGTTTCCGCATCAGCGTAAAGGCTCACATGCTTGTTGAGTACACCGCCCACCCGCCGCGCTATGATGCACATGGTTTTCCCAAGACCAGGAGACCGTCTCACACCAGCGCAAGCCAAGATCCCCCCGCGCCAGTTGCAGACGAAACAGAGCCTGCAACCATTGTACCGGAACGACCAAGCTCCCCAGTCCGGGGTATTAGCGATGATTCTATAACGTCTATTTCATTTGGCGAAGACCTCGCCCCTATTAACTCAAAGTCAAACACCGATGAGACGGGTCCATCAGGCCCGCCCTCACCAACTGGCAAGGCGCCCATGGCGGCAGATGCCGCCCGCCAGTTGGACACCATTGACAAGAGACGGCCCAGCATAGAGAGCCGCGAGGCCAGCCTGAACCCCGTCAGTCTCGGTGTCGGACTGCTCATTTGAGCAACATGCCTTTCATTTTGCCCGCATGATTTCCTTTGTTCTTTTTTGCATCGCACGGCGTCGGATGAGCGAATTATATGGGTGCATCCTCAGCGCGATTGGGCGCTGACACGCTTGTCTTTTTAGGCGCAGCACTTGCACTGGTGTTTAAAAAAAACCGTTGAGAGAGATATATACCCCTTTACTATGTATGGATTATAGGGAAACCGAGGATTTTGACTAGATTTTGGCTGAGAGGGGTTTCGGATGTATATAGACCACGTTAGCAATCATTTAATTACCACCATCCACATTTTTAGCCATTTGCCTTTGTTGAGATGATGTGAGTGAATCAGCTTACTAACATCGCTTGGGTGAGGATATGTCAAACAGGGGAAAGGCCGTCTTGTTACCAAGCAAGCGCAAGATTGGCTAAGCATGTACGCCCACAGATAGAAGCTTGTTCGGCTTTTCTCCACAACATCTCGACCAAACAAAACCATCAGGTATGCAATGTTGCCATGATCCTCTTTCCGCATTCGTATTAGTCTACGCGCTCAACAGACTGGGCACTATAGTGTACATTGAACCACCAGACGATCTGGGGAAAGGCTTACTATAAACGTCAAGAGGAACAATTCAAACGAGAAGATGAACAAGCGGACGAGCTGCGGACTTGGCAATCAAAAGACGCATAATGACTACACTATCAACTACATACTTAAACAAACTCCAACCCCATTGTACGTGCAAACAATATACTAGTACAAACCCGTAAACACCAAAACACCAAGCACCATGTCCCCCAAACCCATCGCCCTCATCCTCGGCGCAGGCCCCAACGCCGGCACTGCAATCGCCTCCTCCCTCTCCTCCCTCGGCTACCGCATCGCGACCGCCTCCCGCAGCGGCACCTCCACCTCCACCTCCACCCTCTCCCTAACCGCCGACTTTACCAATCCCTCCAGCATCCCCCCACTCTTCACCCGCATCCACACCGACCTCCACGCCTACCCCAGCATCGTCGTCTACAACGCCGCCACCATGACTCCCCCCTCTGACGCCGGTGTCGTAACGTCCGTCCCTGCCGACAAGTTTACCGCGGACCTGAATGTAAATGTTGTGAGTCCGTATGTGGCAGCGCAGGAGGCGGTGAAGGGGTGGAAAGAGATGGGCAAGGAAGCGGGGGGAGGGGAAAAGACGTTTATTTTTACGGGGAATATGTTGAATCGGACTATTTTGCCGGTGGATGCGTTGGTGACGCTGGGGGTGGGCAAGAGTGCGAGTGCGTATTGGGTTGGGCTTGCGGATGAGATTCACAAGGGGGAGGGATATCGGTGAGTTTCTTTTTGTTCATGCTTGAGAATGTTGATGAGGCTGATGAGATGGCGAATTAGTTTCTTCTACACTGATCAGAGACAGCCGGATGGCAGTCCAATGGGTAATGTGGTTGATGGGCCTGCTCACGGCGAGTTCTACGCTCAACTGGTGCAACGCACAAACGAGGTTCCTTGGCTGGCTACGTTTGTAAAGGGAAAAGGCCATGTCAGGTTTGATGGGTGAGATTGCTATAGAAATCTCTAGAGGTAAGATTGAAGCCGGCTAGGACTTGGATAGTAGTAGTACATCATAAAGCTCATACATCAATCATATCTTACATGTCGTCCAAAACATCATAGTCCTGGCCAATCTGCTTCTTCCTTCCTTTCCTGCCCTTGCTTCCCCGAATCTTTCGATCGCTCGTATATCGTCCGTCACGGTCACCGACCAGCATTCTTCCTCCTTTGCCCAGGATCTTGGCAGGTCCTTCTTCCACCGTCCTGCCGTCCTTTTCACCAATGCCAATCTCAATAGTCACCTGCTTGGCCTTCTTGACCTTTCTGCCCTTCTTGTCGAACTCGTCACTTGGACGTCCCAGACGCACACTGCGCGGAATACGTGTCTTTGCGCCAAGTGCCCACAAGTCGCCCCATCGGGCTTTTCGTGCATCGCGGAAGGCCTGCTTGCTGAAAGATCGGGGAACCGTCCAGCGCTCTAGTGTACCAGCTGGTGTGCACACGTCCAATATAATATGACCTCGTCGCTTGAGGGCAGGCAGGATGAGTCGAGGGAGCGTAAGTGGATTAACGTCGGCTGTCGATGTCAATACAGGCTCTTCTGTTGCTAGATCTGGATCCGCGTCTGAAGCCTTCCATTCATGGCCTTCAAAAGCAGCTGCCGTCGATGATTCTCCTTGAACAAAACCCTTGCCGAGAATGTCGTGCTGGGGGAGACGCTGGTCGCGTCCACGTTGAACAGCGAGGTAGCTGAACTGGACGTCTTCATGGTTCTTGTCTTTGGCATTCAGAATACGTTGAAGGTATGGTGGTCGAATGTAACGTTGACTGAAGAAACAGAAGTCCTTGCGTCCTTGAGAAACACCGGTAGACTGATACATGGGGCATGTACTGTGGTTCGTGCATGGTGCAACAATCATACCAACCTCTTTTTCGGTAAACCTGGTTTCTTCGTCTGGATGCGACACTTGAGACTCAACGGATCGTTCAATGGTTTCTGAACCGGGTGAGGCAATGTGCTTGTCCAGTAAATAAGCACGAGCGCCAGCAACGACTTCGAATCCTCGCGGCAGTCCCTTTTCAATGAGAATCAAAACACCGCCCTTGGGATTAAGCAAAGACCAGTACTTCTCGACCTGTTCTTTGCGCAGATAGTCTTGCCGCAGAGGCCAAAGCGTGTGTGGAGCAATGATAACATCGTAGAATTTCCGTGGCTGTTGCGTGTTGGCTTCATCTTCGGGTGTCACGGTCTCTGGGAGACGAGGAATAAATGTAGTGTTTTCCAATAGCTTGCTGGCGCGGTGGCGAAGTGTGTCAGACGCAGTCAGAACAGTCGCTTTGCCTAGTGGGGTAGCGCCGTGCGAAGTGTTCCCTGATTCCTCATGCATGCGCTGCCATTCCGCCTCAAGCATCTCATGCCACGCGAGCACACCAACACCTCCTGAACCAGCATCTAGGATGGTACCACCCTTCTTGTTCTGCAGCATATGCTCTAACCATCCAGTCCCAAGTCGCCGTCGGACCTCGACCATGGCACTCATGACACTCGCATACGTTCCTGGTTGGACAGATGCCATGTATGCATCAGCTTCGATGTTGCCCATGTCCGACTGCGAAGGATCAAGCGGAATTGGTTTTTGTTCATTGCCCAAGCGTGCTGGAGCCGTGCTGGCCGAGTTGGGCAGACCCCGTCCACCGAAAATTCGGTTTGCAGATTCCGCAAGGTGCTTGTGATTGGCACGGGTCAGGAGAAGAGCAGTGGGGTCCACCAAGGTTTCTTTGGGCAAGAACACGGTTGAAGGTGAAGGCTTGAAGCGGCCAGCAATAGTCAAAGGATGGGCGCGCATGAAATCACCGTCCTCCTGTGACTCTTCTACGTCCTCCCAAGCCTCTGCTTCCTCATGTTGTATTCGGCTCTGCTCATAGACGTCATCGTGGTATGTCTGCAATTCTTCCTCTCTGCGTGCCTCCCACTCCTCTGGTGTCATGGTCTCGTCGGCCGTCTCAGTAGCCTCTGCGTCTTCCTCCTCAAGAGCGTCGTTCTCAGCGACAATCTCAATCTCCTCCAGCTCGCCATCTTTTGTCCTCCTTAACAAAACCGTAGTGCCATCAGGCCGTTCTTCTTGAATGATTTCTTCCTCAGCTACTGTGTCGAGTCCCTGGTTTTCTTTTGTTGGGTCGACAAACACGGGCTCTCCGTAAAGTCTCTCGTAGACCGTGTATTCTTCCGCACTTAGATGGTCCCTGGGCAAGATATCTCCGAATTGCTGCCTCGCCCTCCGCGCGTTGACTTCGTAATTGAGTGCTTCGGTTGGAGAAGGAGGTGCATCCTCAGAATGTGGGACATTTTCCTTGGTTTCTCGGTCCAAATCTCTCTTCGCAGGTGTTGTCGAAAATGTTCGCTGTGGCGCGAAGCCTCGTGAAGCGGCCGATCGGACTTGTAGCGGTACGGATTGAGTCCTCAATGGTAATCGTGCGCTACGGGCGCGCGAAATTGCGATATTGAGACGACATGATGCGCAGATGGACTGGACGCTCCTTGTCTTCAGCATGATCGCACTGCACGTCGTGTGGCTAACGAGCGAAGTGCCCGCTGCGGGAAAGAAAGAAGTTCGCCGCACCGAATTCCAGGGTCCACGCTAGTTGGGCCTTGTTCGTCACCACTTGTCCAATCACATGTTTACTATTTGCAGCAACCTTCATCGACTACGGTGTCGCATTTAAATTGTCTTGTTACTCTTCCAAATATGGTGCTGTTCAAGATGTAGAATTAGTATCCAAGTCTTCCAAAATCAAGCACATTAGCCCGAGATCGCTACCCGAAGACCTGCTAGGCCCTCGTATCCGATATTGCGTACAAAGCTGAAATTGCCTGTTACAACATGTTCCCAGAGATACAAGAATGCGCCAAGTAGACAAGAGACCTGTAAGATGGTAAATAGGTATAGCACAACAGTAGTGGCTACGTATTCGGCAATTAATTTGCATATCCTTTGCCCCTCAGTCGACTGAGTGCGGAATTGCCCCGCTTATACCACTCGCATCGCGTCAGCATCCTTCTGTTTACTGAACCAGTCAGCCGAGAACATACTTAAATGACCAGACTGTTATACTAATCAAATAAGTTGTCTCACCTTAAGAAGCAGATAAATTCGTCATCTCCCCCTGCAGAAATCCAGTATTTGGTCTTTGCTTCTCTACATATCTATTCCGTATACTGCATCACGAGGTTTTGAGTCACAGGTAGTCTTGGAATCCGAAGATGGGCTCGAATCCTTATAGCTTTGACTACTCCTCGCTCAAGGAGTTACTCAAAGATACAAATGCCGAGGTTCTGCTTCCCGGCGACGGCCCGGCATACGAGAAGAGCATTGAAAGATGGAGTGAACATTGCATCAAGAGAGCTGTGAGTATTGATTTCTTTCTTCTCTCCATTTTTTTGGATTTTTAGGCTTATAACATACCAGGCGGCTGTCGTGCTAGTTACCTCACCCAACGACATCTCCGCAACCCTCGCTCAGATCCGCCAACACAGCATCCCGTTCACCGTCCGAGGAGGTGGACACTCTACTTCTGGCGCTGCTTCGATCGAAGACGGGATCGTAATTGATCTCTCTAAGATGCGCAAAGTGACTGTAGACCCTCAAGCCAAGACTGTCACGGCCGAGGGAGGAGCCCTGTGGGAAGATGTCGATGTCGAAGCTGCAAAGTACGGTCTCGCGACTGTCGGAGGTACTGTTAACCATACTGGTGTGGCGGGCCTGACACTTGGTGGCGGATATGGGTATCTAACTGGGAAGTATGGGCTGACGATTGGTAAGCTACCTTTGATACCTAGCACTTTATGTTTAGTTTGCCTTTGATAACAATCGAATATTGACAACACTAGACAACCTTATCTCCGTCGAGATTGTCCTCGCTTCTGGAGAACAACTCACTGCATCCGCAACCTCAAACGAAGATCTCTTCTGGGCCGTACGCGGCGCAGGTCAGAATTTCGGAGTAACAACCGCATTCACCTTTCAAGCCTACGACCAAAAGAACGAAGTCTTCGCCGGGCCACTGATATTCCCCCCGGAAAAGATCCCGCAGATTGTTGCATTCGCAAACAAGTTCCACGAAACGAATGATGGGAACCAGGCCATGCTAATGGGCTTTTCGGCGCCTCCGCCCGCAAACGCTCCTGTTGCTCTCTGTCAGCTCTTCTACAACGGTCCGGAAGCTGAGGCAAAAGCATTTTTCGCCGACCTTTTCGCTCTCGGTCCCATCGCAGATATGACATCCATGATTCCCTACGAACAACTAAACAGCCTGCTCAACGCCACTGCAGGCTTCGACGGACGCAAACAATTTGGCGGCGGCGCTTTCAAACTTCCCTTGAACCCAGACTTTATTGTGCAGCTGCATGCGGAGTTCAACGCGTTTGTCGAATCGCACGAGCGAATGAATGAGAGTCTGATATTGTTCGAGATTGTCCCCTACAAGAAGGTGATAGCAGTGCCAAATGATCAGATGTCGTTTTCGAATCGGGGAGATTATTACAACGTTGCTACGATTTTCAAATGGTGAGAGAGGATAAAGAGTGAAGCGAGATTGACACTAATGATACAAAGGTTCGATCCAGCACTCGACGCTGAAATCCGTACATTCTCTCGAAATCTTCTGAAGAAGGCTTCCGAAACTGTTGCGGGTCGTTCGAAAGACGGGGGAGTCGGCCAGTATGGCAACTATGCAAGTAAGTGAAATTGGAGTTGCAAAAAGCACTGCAGCCTTCTTCTCGTATTTGCACAGTCTCGTTCCAACGCTGATGGAAATAGATGCCGATGTGGAAGCGAACGAGATTTTTGGTGAGAATGTGAAACGACTTGAAGGATTGAAACACAAATACGACCCGGACAACCTATTCAGTCATGGGACGAGGTTGACGCCGCGACCTTTGGTAGTTGTGAACTAAATTCCCGTCACAGATTAGCGATGATTGGACCAAAACTCCTTGCAGGGAAGCATGCAAAGTTGTCTGCATTCAACCTGAAGAAATCTACATTAGACATTAAGCACCCTTCATGTTATAAATTCAGCGCCTCAACAAGGCGTAACTTTGGAAATGTCAATCGCGGCCGTAATGTGAGGGTTCGAGATTGGCTACATGGGCACCAAGGCTCCATGGCAGCCCCGCTGGGTTAAAGCGATATTCTGTGCTGGAAACGATCAAATCAATCAACATGGAGGCCTAGGGTTTTTTGTTGACTTCAGATTGGCTCGATCTTGACATGTTTGGCTTGGTGTATGTTTGAGACGGTTTTAGGTTGGAGCTCCAGCTGCACCCGGAGACTAAATAGCAATGTTCAATCTAGTACATGAGTACATCTACTGGACTGGAAGATCCTTATAAGACCAAGCCATGGGTGGTTTTAGATTTGTCCTAGGCTGCGCCGTAAAGCAGCCACGCCCGTATTTGGCAACGCCCCAGATCGTCCGCTCCGCAACACACAGGCCCATGTAGGATTAAGCTTCGGTAGAGGCGTGATGGTTGCGACGCAAGCTATTGGGTAGGGTCTCGATCGGCGTTAGCATTTCCAGTTATCACCTGCATGGCTTGACCTTATACATGTTAATACTATAACATAGACTTGCTTCGAGCAGATTGAGCTTCGTCTCGGTACACCGCCATAGTCGAATATCAAGCCGCTAAGGGGAAAAATGCTGATCTCGTGCATTGGCGATTTTCTTGTGTTTGAGACGTCCGCCGTGGAGCAAACAGGAACGAAAAAGCAATTCCGATCGGAAAGAGCCCAAGACAAGGGATAGCTGTACCATGGCGTGGCCCAGAACGTATACAAAGCCACTTCTTGCAGGCCAGCCCTTGCACATAGCCTCCAGTAACTCCCCACGTGACCCGACTGTTCCAATGGCTTTCCACAAGCATAAACGCACCATGTCAGGAATTGATGTTTGCACTACATATTAGCATTTTCTTTCTTTTCGATCTTTTGGTAGGAATTTGTGAATTTGTTCGTATGGGGAATCTGGAATGACAGCATCAGGACACATCCGCTTGATGTTCAAATGATGTAGGATGCGGGAGAAGGAGGCTTGCATGGTGGCGCTTTTTAACTTGGAAATCAGCTACCACAATCATACTTTAGATGAATTATCAGCTCCAAGAATGCATCTTATTTCTGCAGCTGCAGCGACTTGCCTTCCGCAGATCAACTCGACCACGTTCTGCATTAGAACGGGATCATTCATTGACAGCTCTTTTTGCCATTCTCGATTTTCGTTCAGAATATCACACGCCATTGCTGAGAAGTCGGAGCGCTAGAGAAACTTTAAGAAAGAACATCTACGATCGATCGAGTATGGGTAGAAGAGAGGTGGAAAATGGTAACACGCCCAGACACGCTGAATGTCGACTGCTTCAGGACAGTACAGGAGCCCCGATACTTCAGGAAGGCTACTCTATTATGGAGCATAGTCTTTACATATCTGTCTCTGAAATTGAATGCTTGGGCAGATTGGAGATTTACTATAGATGTCTTGAATCTCAGGCCATTTGTCGTTGCAAGTCGCTGACGGCCGAGAGTTAAGCCGTTCAACGTCGTGGGATAGCGCTGACAAGCTGACAAGGGAGTGGATAAGACTAGCTCTTCCAAGTTGGGCTAGGTTTCTCTCCTTGGCGGACTTATGAAGGACCTTGTCGGGGTAAATCAGTCCGTTTTCCACCGATTACATGGTTGACTGCCTTAACATATACGACGAACAGAGAGGCTCAGCTGAGGCATCGAACGTTAGATTCGTATGCAACCCATGTCGCGGTGTATGTAATCAATGATCAACAGCACTACTGCAATGTCCGGATCGTTTCGGTTTCCGTGATTCCGGGTTTTTCGGCCATCAGCTGGCAAGAAATCTTCCCTTGATTCCTCGCTGTACCGAATACGAGTTTAAGATACACATTTATTTTATACCAACGGCCTTGAGAAGCTTATCCTTTTGTTCGTTGGCTGTGTGATTTTGTGCCTCGACGCCCTTGACAACGTCGCTCATGGTCTCGACTTCCTTGACACCTGTACCATGTGCAAAGTGCCAAAGCTCGTCTTCCTCATAGCGTACCTGGAAGGCTTGCCAGTTTTGGGCCTTTAGCAAATTGACGTGCTCGGTGACAG
Source organism: Bipolaris victoriae FI3 (assembly GCF_000527765.1). Classification (NCBI taxonomy): domain Eukaryota; kingdom Fungi; phylum Ascomycota; class Dothideomycetes; order Pleosporales; family Pleosporaceae; genus Bipolaris; species Bipolaris victoriae. Next base: position 96,003 of record NW_014575288.1, read on the forward strand.
ATGGGGATGGGCCCGAGTAAACGAGGACGCCTGGATAGCCTGGCTTGGTGAGACCCGAGACGGGAGGCGACGAGGATGGGGGCGAGAGGGCAAGTTTGCGCTTGTTGGTGTTGAGAAGGTGATGCAGCCATATGATGATTGTTTTTGGGGTATCAGAAGTGGCACTGGCACTCTGAGGGGGATTCAGATCCGAAGAAGCAGACTCGATGAGACGTTCAAAGGTCGCAACGATGGCATCGAGCGATTCCTCTCCCTCAAGTAGTGTCAACTCTGCTACGGCTTCTCTCAGACGTAGCCGCAAATCATTCTTGGCTGCATCCGTTGCAGAGATGATGTCGGGAAATCCTGAATCGGGATACGTCTCCGGTAAGCGAAGAAGGAAGGAGCAATGGCCATGATTGGTGAACTTAAACTCGCGGGAGTTGGGATTGTAGTGTGTGTGGTCGGGGTACATGGCCTGTAGTAGCTCGAGCTCAGTTTCAAGGCGGGCGGGTCCGTGGTCCGCCATGCTGAGGACAAGCGGAAAATTCTACCAGGCATGTACGTATTCACGTACGTATGTAATGGGCAGATTGTGGTGGTTCCCGCAGGCAGTCCAGGGGGGTTGGCGGGAGTGTGCGGTCCTTTTGCTCGGCTTCTCTTGCAAGGTGGGAGCCAATGGGTGGGCGTGTGTTGTGGGTGCTCGACTCCACCGTGTAGTGGTTGCGCCGGAGACGTGACGCGATCCCGATCCACCGGGGCCCGTGCGCGGGCTGCACCTGAAGATGGATGGACAATGGGTGGCAGAACGACGGGCGATAGTGCATGCCGCATAATTGATGAGAAACATGGTCAGTGTAGGGTGCATAAGTGGCGTCGTAACAAGGCCGGTATCTCGCTTGCGTCTCATCTTTGGCTTGCCGTGGCCGGGGTGAATGGACACACGCGAGCATGCTCGGGGGCGTTTGCATTGGCAGCAGGACAGGTTCCCGCGGGTAGAGAAGGGCTGCACGTGAATGTCTGTCCATGTACGCCCTCTTGCAAAGACACATGCAGAACAGGCGTTGTTTGTGTTCTTGTTGCTCGTGTTTGGAGGGCGAATGACTAGCTGGCAGCGAGGGTGTTGTGTTGTGCCTGGGCCGTATGACGGTGAAACCAGTCAATTAGGGTTCCCAAGGCGGCTAGCCGGAGACGCGGAACGTTCGCGCTGCCCGGTTCGTGTCCATGTGCAGGCGGCTTAGAGACATGGCGCCAACCACCCCCAGGCCCAGCAATGCCTCGACGACCACCTCTAGTGATCTGCAGTCGGATAAAGAAAACATTGGCTCCCTCGCCCTAGCCTTGCCTTCATCAATCCACCACAGTCCGCTGCTCGCGAGCCTCCGGAAACCCATCGTGATCTTGACCACCAGCTACTAAACCCTTGTCCCCAGCAATAAACAGCCTAGCAACCCGTTTGATAGTCTCACACCACCACCACAACTACAACCACTGCCACTATCACCAACATTCCCCCCCTCTCGCCATAACTCCCACTCACTGGTTCGCACCTGGCCTTGTATCCACGACTCCCTCACCATTGATACGGCCCATGAGCAGCCGCATCTTGGTCCAACATGAAGGCTGCTCCTCTCCTCGTCTCCTGGCACAATGAAAATGCCCCGATCTACTCTGCCCATTTTGAGCCACATGGAAAGGGCCGCCTAGCAACTGCTGGCGGAGACAACAATGTTCGCGTGCGTCATGCCACCAGACACTAGCCGCCAGCATCCGCTAACACCAACTACAGCTCTGGAGCGTCGAGACGCATGGCGAAGAGCGCAAGGTCACGTATCTGTCAACGCTCGTCAAGCACACACAAGCCGTCAACGTAGTACGATGGTGCCCCCGCGGTACTTCCAGGCCAATCCAGCATGCGCGCACCACGGCTAACATGTACAGGCGAAATGCTGGCCAGCGCCGGTGACGACGGCAATGTCCTGCTCTGGGTCCCTGCCGAGAACCAGACAACCCACACAAACTTCGAGGAAGGCCTCGAGGACAAGGAGACATGGCGAGTCAAGGCCATGTGTAGATCCATAGGCTCCGAAATCTACGACCTTGCTTGGTCGCCAGACGGCGTCTTCTTCATCACGGGCAGTATGGACAACATTGCCCGCATCTACAACGCTCAGACTGGTACGACATCTGCCCTTGCGCCACTCTCCCCACAGCTGCTCAATAACCTCTAGGAACCATTGTGCGACAGATTGCTGAGCACAACCACTATGTCCAAGGTGTGGCCTGGGATCCAATGAACGAATACATTGCGACGCAATCGTCGGACCGATCTGTACACATTTACACACTGAAGAACAAGGATGGCCAGTTTTCCCTGGCCCAGCACAGCAAGGTCACCAAGATGGATTTGCCTGCGCGACGAGTATCTTCAAATAGCCCTGCACCACCCGACTTTGGCGGCCGCGCCTCTTTCGTAGGGGATTCACTGGCAATCGGCTCGCCTGTACCCTCAATGCCTGGCACACCGCAATCGCTCGCCCTGCCAACTATGCACCCACCGCCGACCTCGCATAGCCGTCGCTCGTCGTTTGGCTCCTCGCCCTCGATGCGCCGCTCTGCTTCGCCAGCTCCATCCATGCCCCTGCCCGCGGTCATGCCCAATTCTCCCAGCATTGGCAGTATCGGTACTGGAATCCGAAATGCACCCATCTACTTCAACGAGACACTCACATCCTTCTTTCGACGTCTGACGTTCGCCCCAGATGGAAGCTTGCTCTTCACTCCAGCAGGCCAATATAAGGCACTGCACCCGTCTGTAGGCGAGGCGAAGCCGGCGGAGGACATTACCAACACCGTCTACATTTACACTAGGGCCGGTTTGAACAAACCTCCAGTGGCGTATTTGCCAGGTCACAAGAAGCCCTCGGTTGCTGTGCGTTGTTCACCCGTGTACTACACCCTACGCCAAACAGCTCCTCCGACAAGGCAAATCACCATTGACACCTCCAACATGGACGATGAGATCCCCTCTCTGCCTGAGCCGGTTATGCCCTCAAAGCCCCCGACATCGCACTCATCAATGGACCCACCACCCATTACAAGTGCCCCGTCACCCTCACCAAGCGTTTCAGCACCTTCACCCAAGCCTAATGAGAACGACGCATCTGCACCAACCGCGCCGCCCGCTGGGCCTGTGTCTGCATTTACGTTGCCTTACCGCATGATTTATGCTGTTGCAACACAAGATGCTATCCACATTTACGATACGCAGCAGCAAAAGCCGCTGTGCATAGTTAGCAACTTGCACTTTGCCACTTTCACAGACATCACCTGGTAAGAAATATAAAGACCATTCAGTTGAGAAAATTATTGACACTCGAAAAGGTCTAACGATGGATCCATGCTGCTAATGACATCCTCGGATGGTTTCTGCTCTTCGATAACATTCGCTCCTGGAGAACTGGGCGACAAGTACACAGGGCCATTGGCTGTCCATAATAGACAGCAAAATGTACCTGCCGCCATTAACACAGCGGCCAGCCAGGCATCCAATCATTCTACCCCAACACCCACGCCGACAACTGGGAGCATGTCAGCAACAGCAACAGCAACAGCACCTCCAATGCAAAGACAACCATCTGCAGGCTTCCCAGCATCTCCAAGCTCCTTTGTTCCCGCAAGACCAGGCAGCCCAACAAGAAGCAACTCGGTGTCTAGTATTGCTACAGCCTCATCATTTGCTCCTGGAGCGGGAGATCAAAGCAACATGAATGCACCAACACCAGTCATGTCATCAGTACCGAGTATTGCAGCAGCCAACTCTGGGCCGGTTCCTATGTGGACACCGCCTCTTACCCCTGCTCATGGTCAGGGTGGGTCGCATAGTGCCAGTAGCTCAGTCAGTGGGGTTCCACACATTGGTCAGGTCGGACGTAGAGAGAGCGAAAGGAGCGAATGCGATCGTGACGATGGAGCAGCGCTGTCTAAGAAACGAGATCTTAACCCTGTCGCAGAGGCGGAGACGGAGGACGTGCGAGAGAACAAGAGGCGGAGAATTGCACCAACGCCTGTTGAGTTGACAATGGAGGGGGAAGAAGCGATTGCGAGCACCGAGGAGGAGCAAACGCCTGGTCAATAGTAATTGTTTGCCGGGTTGAATTTCCTTTTCTAAAGCTTCTGCACTGCTTACAGCGATTCTCTAGCACGGCGTTTGGGACATGGGCCAGGATTGCGCAATCAGCCATGGCGCTGATGTTGAGCAACAGGGACATGGGGCTCTTCGACATCTTGGGTATTTTCCGGCAGTCATTATTTGTTTAATAAGAGTTCACTGTACGAAGATATGCACGGCCATGTTTTGAGATACGGGGCCAGAATGAAAGCAGATATATAACCAAATATTTATTGCAAGAGTTTGACAAGGGCAGTCCGGAAGGATTGCCGTGTGTCTCCAAGGCAGATGTGCTAGCGCCTTGCTTGCTGTAGTATGGCTTGCTTTTTTACCAAGAGATCCAAGACGGATCGGCTCAAATCTCTACCCTGTCAGATAGGGCCGCTTATCATGCCAGCCAACCACAGGGCCGCAACGATGCTCGCGGGCAGGTTCAGACGTTGCATTCGATGCAAGGTCGCAGTACAAAAGCGACTTGCGCATCGCTGGTGTCGAGGCCCGGGTTGGATGGCAAAATTCTTTTCCCCCTTCCTTTGACATCTTACTATACCCGCCGAGTCCCGTGTCCTGTAGTAGGTGATTTCCTGCATTCATCATTCTTTGCATCTTGCATTCGCGCTCAAGGATAAACCGCCAAATCAGCACGCTCACACACACACACACACACACACACACACACACATACACATACATACATACACGCGCGCGCGTACATTCGCCCAGACAGGTTGTGTCACACACATATAAGTGCAGGTATATATGTTTTAGTAGACACAAGAGATGGACGAACCAATGAAAAGGCCGCACGAGGAGCGAGATGCCGAACAAGGGGATGATAATGCACTACAGATGTACTACGGCGAAACGAGTAGTCTGGGCAAAAACGACATTTTGCAGCAAGAGCATACGGATCCGGTGCTAAATGCAAAGATGCATCTTGTTAATAATGCTATTGATGAGGTAAACTTGAAGTCTATAGAGAGAGAGAGAGAGAGAGAAAGTTAAAAGGGATTGAAACTAACAATGGTCGTATTAGATTGGATTTACAACATATCAATGGAAGGTAAGAAAAAAAAATCCTACTTACTACATTATCCCTTCCAATTCAACTTTATGATGATATCTTTTTGTTTTTGTTTTTGGGTTTCTTGAATGGAAAAGGATTAACCCAAAAGGCAAACAACAGTTATTCGTACTCAACGGCTTCGGTTACGCAGTCGACTCCCTAATCCTCCTCATCCAATCCATCATCGCGGGCCAAGCCGCCCTGGAATTCTCCCCGTCTTACGCCAACGGCCTGACCATTGCCGCCTACGTCGGTATGCTCGTTGGCGCGCTGTTCTGGGGACTCACGGCCGATATCATGGGGCGCAAGATTGCGTTCAATGTTAGTTTGCTGATTTGCTCGGTTTTCGCCATTGTAGCCGGGGCAAGTCCGAATTGGGAGGTTCTAGGCTTGTTTGTGTGTCTGAGTGCGTTTGGGGCCGGGGGAAACCTGGTGCTGGATACGGCGGTTTTCTTGGAGTATTTGCCGAGTAAGAGGCAGTGGATGCTTACGCTTATGGCGGGTTGGTGGGGTATGTTTTTGTCTCTCTCTCTTTTATGTTTGTATGAAGTTTGAGAGGTGAGTGTGTGTGTGTGTGTGCAATGGTGGTAACTAATCTGTGGGAATATTAGGTATCGGACAACTCATTGCGGGATTCCTGGCCTGGGGCTTTATTCCGAATTTCAGCTGTACGGACCCGGAAATCGATCCGTCGGCTGCGCCGTGTACAAAGGCGAATAACCAGGGTTGGCGCTACGTGTGGTATACGTCTGGTGCGCTCGTTCTGGTCATGTCTATTCTGCGCATCACGGTCATCAGACTGCAAGAAACACCAAAGTTTCTCGTCAGCGAAGGCAAAGATGCGGAGTGTGTGGAGATTCTACAGCATATTGCCGAGAAATATAATCGGCCTTGTAGTCTCACACTGCAGATGATGCAAGACTGCGGCACCACTGAGCGCGCGGCTGCACGACAGGGAAAGAGCAAATGGGGATTTGGAGAAGTTGCCATGCATCTCCGCGGTCTGTACGCGACCAAGAGAATTGGCATTTCCACCTCGCTCATCTGGCTCTCCTGGACACTGATTGGCCTTGCATATCCGCTGTACAACGTCTTTCTACCCGCATACCTGGCCTCGCGCGGCGCCGCATTTGGACAGCCCAGCCCATACATCACGTGGCGCAACTATACGCTGGTCAACTTTAGCGGTATCTGGGGTCCTGTGCTGGCGGGCTGGATGTGCGAGACGCGGCTGGGCAGGAAGTACACCATGGTTGTTGGTGCGCTTGTGACCATGGCCTTTTTCTTTGCCTACACGCAGGTGCGCACGGCGACGCAGAATGTTGCATTTACGTGTATTATCAATTTCTGCCTCAACGTCTATTATGGCACCCTTTACGCATATACACCGGAGGTTTTGCCGTCACATGACCGCGGGACGGGAAATGGTATTGCGATTGGATGCAATCGTGTCATGGGCATTTTGAGCGCGGTTATCGCTACTGTTGCTGATGTGAGTTTTGGGGGTTTCCCCCCTTCCCTTGCAAATTATGGGTGGGTTTGCTGACATGGACCGCTAGACTGGAACTGCAGTGCCGATATACATCTGCGCGGCTTTATACATTGTCATGGCGGGTATTGCGGCGGTATTTCCCTTTGAGCCATATGGCAAGAGGAGTTCTTAAGAAAAGAATGAGAATCAGACCTTAGCCCGACTACATTGACACATGCGTCGTTGAGTTGTTGGGCTCAATGGTGGAATGTCTCTGGCATCATGATATCGTTTGATGGGAAGTCTTCCTATTCGTCTGCTGCTGCTGCATGCAGATGGTTCAGTGTTGCATGCAGGGTCCAAGGCGTAAACGCTTTCAGGGTACGCAGCTGACGACGTGTAAACTATCCCAGGGTAGTATAGTGTGACACCGAAAGAATATATGAAAAGTATGTTTTCTCATGTTATTGACTATGTTAGACATGTCAAGTGTGTGTCTCCAAAGGGTGCGGGCATATGAGTTTTCATCCAGCCTTCGATTACGCTTACAATGTTGTCCATCTTGATGTTGATGAGTCATGACTTTGCTCACCGAATGCATGTACATAGTGCACAAGTCGTGGCTCAACGTTGTTGTCGGCACAAGGTCGGAGTTTCTTTTTCCCGCATGCTGTGTCTTTGGATTCGTCAGATCGGGCATTGCTTTTTCATTCTAGCCAGAGTCGCCGCAAGCGCGGGGATGCTCTCTGTTCTATTCCCATTGGTCCGAGTTTAGTCTGTTTGCCTGAGATGGTTTACAAGCCTGTGGATTGTGGCCTTGACCCAACCGACCGGTATCGTTTCGCCTGCCCTATCTGGAAGTGGCTAGGGTGTATGTGTGAAGGAGGATGCGTTTGTAAAGTACAATATTACCCATGTCAACCCATGGATATAGCTAGCACATAGTTTTCACAAAACCATTGTCACGTTGCGGGATGCTTTCCATGTGGCTGTGGAGTGGATGATCCGGCGACAGGGATGGGTTGAAGCATCAGCCACTGCAGTGCAGGTCCTAGTCGAGTACCCAACTAGGGCGAACCGTTATCCATGGTGCCAAGAAGCGTTGTGGGTAACTCAAATGTACCGCGGGGGATATACATATGCAGATGCTAGATCTGCAGTGATTTGCATCGTCTCCAAGAGATGCAATTGCACGAGCAAGTAAGCAAGCGAGGGAGGGGCATTATCAGAACCCCGACTTGGGCTAGTGATGCGATACAAAGGCGACCAGGCAAGCATGCAAATGAGAAAGGGAAATGAAAAAAAGGTTTACACCGTGTTTTCAGTACTGGGCTTAGCACTTGGTAACGTGGACCTTGCATAGCTGGCTACGCTTATTAGGCTGGTGAAGATGTGGGATATGGCCTGGCGAGGCGGGGATAGGTCGCAATGGGCTGTGTATACCGGGCAGGGCTCGGAGAGAATCCGGGCTCGGACAGTCGGATAGTTGCAAGTGCGATGGACAGAGCGACGGGTCGGCACAAAGGTTGTGAGAAAATAGGCCTTTTCCTACCGGTCCATCTTGATAGTATGTCGGATGTTGGGTTGGCATGTCGTAGCCCGAGTCCAGACGGAGTTAAGCACGTGTGGGCCGAGGGGTGACAGCGGACAGTATAGTGGACAAGACCTTGCTGCCAGCTGCCACGATCGGTCTGTCTGGCTGGCTGGCTGGCTGGCTGGCTGTACAGTATTGTAGGTAGTGGCCGATTTGCAGCCGGGGCTTGCCACAACCACCATGGGCTCGAGGCTACGGCAGGGCATAACGGCTGCTGGTGATTGGCGGGCGGAGGATGCAGCGCGTGGGCTCTGGAGCCGTATAGTACGTGGCTTTACTTTGCGCCTAGTGCTGACGGGCAGCACTGATCGACGGGCGCTGTAAAGGTTCCCCTTGTGTGCCATGTTGCCCTGCTGAGCTTCCACCTACCACCGTCCAGCCGTCCGGGGAATATGCCCGTTCAACACGGCTGCGCTGCCATCTGCCATGCCCTCATGGCAGGCGGGGTATCGCGGCTCCTCTGGCCTCGCATCTATTTACCAGTCTGTACATAGCCGTCTTGCATCCATCTACTACATACTACATGTGTACTAGACATGCGTCTGTGCTATGATTGCGAAGCCGCAGTAAGCAACGCATCCGCTGGCTGGGAATCCTGGCCTTTAACAGCTGCGGCATCAGCACCGGTCTTGCTGGGCTCATCAGCCATAGGCGCAGCCGCACCCAAAGGCAAGCGACCGCTGCTGTCTACATATATACATACATATATACATACATACATACATACATACATACATACATACATACATGCTACTTACGTAGCACGCTGGCCAAATGCGGCATGGCCAGCCGGGCATGCAGGCGTCGCACGCAGCCGATGCCGTGGTGGTAGGCAGAGTGACCAAGAATAAGATACCATGAAATAAGCAGCCATAGTAGCAGTCGCCTCGAAACCGTTTGCTGGGCTGGGGGATGCATGTGGGCTGCCGATGGATAGTAGTGGATGCTGGGTGCAGCAGGGCGGGCTGTAAAGCAGCGGGAGTGAGCACCTCTAAGCTCAATCCCTACCGCTGCTGCGCTCGAGTATAATAAGAGGCACATGTTCAGCCCTCTGGCGTCAGTCCTGCTGCTGCTCTCGGCGCAATTACTTTAGGGCGTATGCTCGCGCCCATCACCAACTCTTGCTTCCCTCCCACCCCCATCCCTCCTACACCATGGACTACAACTATTACGCCGCGCCCCAGCAGCCATACTCGCACCTCGTCGGCGCTGGGTCTCACCCATTCCCTCACTCGGGCCTCGAGCGGGACACGACACATAGCACTGTGAGTTTATTTTGTTTATTTTGTTCATTTTGTTTTTTTTGCTTCCCCAGTGGTGTGATGAAGGTTGTCGAGTCGGCCCTGCTTGCGTACACACTCACCATGACTAATCGGGGCGTGTACAGGAACCTCTTGACGCCGTCCTGTTTCCTACAGCCTACGATGCCACTGGTTTCACCAACGGCTTGCCGACCCCGCAACAGGAGTCCCCCGAAAACGCAACAGCAAACACTCCCATGGCTGCAGGTAGCGTAGACTCGGGCATTGGTGCCGAATTCGACGATGGCCGGATAAGCCGGACGAGGAGCAGTAGTGAAGAGAAGGATAATCTGACGCCTGCTCAGAGCAGGCGCAAAGCTCAGAACCGCGCTGCGTAAGCTCCAACCGTCCTCTCCCACCTGTCCCGCCATACACTGACCCTCTGGCCCGTCTACAGTCAGCGTGCCTTTCGTGAGCGCAAGGAGCGCCATGTCAAGGAGCTCGAGACCAAGCTCTCCGCCCTCGAGTCCAGCACCCACTCGCTGCAGTCGGACAACGAGCGCCTCAAGGCTGCCCTGCAGCGTGCCCGCACCGAGAACGAGATCCTGCGTGCCACCAGCGGCCACTCGCCTTCGTCCCCACCCCAGCCAGTAACCGCAAGCTATCCCTCGCCCGGCGCCCACCTCCTCCTCGAAGACTATGAAAAGGACGAAGAATACAATGTTCAGCCCCTGCCCAACGGCTCCGTTATCAACGCTGCTGGCAAGGAACACTCGCGTCAGGGTCCAAGGGGCAAAGAGGTCCCTGCCGCAAAGGCCTGGGATCTTATCCAGTCACATACGCTCATCAAGCAGGGCCTCGTAGATGTGGCCGATGTCTGTGAGCGGCTCAAAGGCTCCGCCAAGTGCGATGGTCATGGCCCCGTCTTTGAAGAGAGCGCCATTTGGCAGGCCATTGACGAGTCACGGCGCTGCGGAGGTGATGAATTGATATGATCTTCAGCCAGGCACGCTGAACCCTTCGTTTCTCTTAATACCCCCTTTCCCTTTCGTTTTACTGTCATGGTTTCTGGTGTTTTGGCGTCCGGTACATGACTGGCTGGNGGGGTTGTCTACTAAGCTGGCCCACAAAATCGGACACTTTCGTATCGCGGCGAGGCACATTTTGGGCGGTTTGTTCATGCTACGACACAGAATAGCGATAGGCTTGGTTCCTCGA